>NC_069499.1:396896225-397033725 GCF_027579735.1 Bombina bombina | reverse complement strand
CACGACATACCCTATGGAAAAATACCAGTAACAGGCTTGTGATCCTGAATCAAGGTCACAATGACCATTGCAGAAAAACCACCAAACAGAAAGCCTTAGTGAATACAAGTTTATATGAAGGACCAAAATCGGAATGTCCTTCGTCAAGAACAACCCTCAGGGAGGAAAAGATTACATCACAAAGGCAGCATATTAGGACAGTTTGCCGACCTCCAGACCTCAAAACGTACCTAGGACTCAGACAAAGTTTAATCTGGAGAGATCAGAAAGAGTGCCCGGATAAAAAAGTCTGACTTCTCAAGAAGTCCGCTCCCAGTATTTCCTCCAGGAAAACAGCAATAGTGAGCATCCGCCCACTCTAAGTTCCTCCCAGGTGGTTTGAACCAGATAAACCTGATTAAGGACAACTGAACAGCACATTGCATATCGATCTAAACTCCAAGAGGAAAGGAAAAAACAGACTCCTCCGGAGTCCATAATCCCTAGCCCAAATAGCTGACAACCGTGACACTATCATCCAGGCAGGTCTCCAGGGTAAGAACCCTGACTCTCCTGAGAAAGCCTGTCTAAGACAGATTCACCTGAACCCTGTATTACTATCCGAGCATGCGTAACAGTAGAACTCTCGGCTGGAACGACCCAAAGGACGATGTCCAACAAAAAGACCATACCTTAAGCCACTGAAGGCCTAATAGAAATGTATAAAGAGGCCAGATGGAAACTTCTTGATTTTCTGACAGCCTGTTCAGTGATAGGGAAACTTATGTTCCCTAGGAAAAAATACTCCTGTAGTTAGAACAAGGAAACTCCTTTCATATTCACTTCCCATCCAAGGAACGAAAAAAAAAAACACAATAAGATCCCTAAATAAGAGTCTTCTTGTTCGAAGGATTGCGCCTGAACCACTATGTTGTCCAGGAAGGGCGCCCAACTGAAAATGTTTGACAGAATGACAAAAACTCAGGAGCTTGAAGATACGCATCCTCCAGGTGTATGATCATCACGAATTGACACACTTACACCAAAGCAAGAATTGAACCAAAGGATTCCATTTTGAAGCACGGAACACTGAGAAAAAACTAGCTGAAACATTTAAGGTCTAAGCTAGGACGAAATGTTCCCACTCTTACAGGAACCCTGAATAGGATAAAATCCTAAACCCTGTTGCTATACACGAAACTGGGCTATCCAACGCCTCTCAGCTATCTGGTCCGCCGATAAAAAACAGATGGAATCTGCGCCTGGGAGTAAGGGTTTGATTCTATTTCGTAACCCTGAGGCACTAAGTCCGTCGTCTATCTGGGACAGGTCATACCCATGTTTAAAGAAAACCAGAGAGCATCAGCCTCCCCATAGTTCTGTATTGGAGGCAACCCTTTCATCTCTTAGATCAGGATCAAACAAGGTCTTACTCTTGTAAGGAAACACCAGAAATCGGAGCTCAGAAGAAAAATCTTAAAAGTGAGGCCTTACTCACGGCCTTTAGATTATGAAACTGACTCACTACACAACGCTCTGTGGGCTAGTGAAGCCAGATAACTTAGCCCCTGGCTTAATGACTAGCCTGGAAACCTCAGACAAAGGAATTGGCTTAGGAGCCTTAATTCTGTTCTGGTTCTCTTCAAAGGGAACTCCACCCAAATAAAATCAGGCAAAGCGACGCATCAATAAGATGCTGCACTTGACACAGAGTCATACAAACCTCCAAAAAAGCCCTTAGCTAAGTCCATTGATCCTAAAAAGAGCAGCTATCCTCTATAGGGATCGAAATTCTCTACCCCGAGTAGAACAGGCATCTTCCACTTAAGGCACCGTACCCCAGCTAAATCTTCTTTAAGAAGACAGGGAAAAAGAAAACCCTGACTTCTCCCATTCATGGATAAAAACTCCAAGCACAGACTTGGACAGGAAACATATCCACAGGAGAAGAAACATCAAGCAACTATGAAGTTGACGACAGGTGTATCGGAGTCGTCCATAGAAGCCAAAACCTCCTTTAACCCCACTTCAGCATCAGATAAAGGAATTGTACTATACTGAAGTATCCTCATCATACTTATGAGGAAAAACAACCTGTATAGCAGCAAGTGGACAGAAACCCTACTATATAAAATTCTAATTTTCCGCTCGCAATATCTGTTTGTTTTCTATCATAAGGGATAATGCCACAGGAACCTCAGAAGATACCTGGGCAGAAATTTCTGTAGGCAAATAACTCCTCTAGGAGATTGAAAGGAACCGCAGGCACTGCATGCGACGCCATAGGGGCTAGGGATGTTACAGGAGAAAGCTGTGGCACTGCCTAAACAGCATCATCCTGGGAGACAATGGGCTCAGAGGCAATGCTCTCTCTCTCAAGAGATAAGTGAAAACATAACAGAAAAACAGAATTTATGCTTACCTGATAAATTACTTTCTCCAACGGTGTGTCCGGTCCACGGCGTCATCCTTACTTGTGGGATATTCTCTTCCCCAACAGGAAATGGCAAAGAGTCCCAGGAAAGCTGGTCACATGATCCCTCCTAGGCTCCGCCCACCCCAGTCATTCGACCGACGGACAGGAGGAAATATATATATATATAGGAGAAACCATATGATACCGTGGTGACTGTAGTTAGAGAAAATAATTCATCAGACCTGATTAAAAAACCAGGACGGGCCGTGGACCGGACACACCGTTGGAGAAAGTAATTTATCAGGTAAGCATAAATTCTGTTTTCTCCAACATTGGTGTGTCCGGTCCACGGCGTCATCCTTACTTGTGGGAACCAATACCAAAGCTTTAGGACACGGATGAAGGGAGGGAGCAAATCAGGTCACCTAAATGGAAGGCACCACGGCTTGCAAAACCTCTCCCCCAAAAATAGCCTCCGAAGAAGCAAAAGTATCAAATTTGTAAAATTTGGCAAAAGTGTGCAGTGAAGACCAAGTCGCTGCCTTACATATCTGGTCAACAGAAACCTCGTTCTTGAAGGCCCATGTGGAAGCCACAGCCCTAGTGGAGTGAGCTGTGATTCTTTCAGGAGGCTGCCGTCCGGCAGTCTCATAAGCCAATCGGATAATGCTTTTAAGCCAAAAGGAAAGAGAGGTAGAAGTCACTTTTTGACCTCTCCTTTTACCAGAATAAACAACAAACAAGGAAGATGTTTGTCTGAAATCTTTAGTAGCCTCTAAATAGAATTTTAGAGCACGGACTACGTCCAAATTGTGTAACAAACGTTCCTTCTTTGAAACTGGATTCGGACACAAAGAAGGTACAACTATCTCCTGGTTAATATTTTTGTTGGAAACAACTTTCGGAAGAAAACCAGGCTTAGTACGCAAAACCACCTTATCTGCATGGAACACCAGATAGGGCGGAGAACACTGCAGAGCAGATAACACTGAAACTCTTCTAGCAGAAGAAATTGCAACCAAACACAAAACTTTCCAAGATAATAACTTAATATCTACGGAATGTAAGGGTTCAAACGGAACCCCTTGAAGAACTGAAAGAACTAGATTTAGACTCCAGGGAGGAGTCAAAGGTCTGTAAACAGGCTTGATCCTAACCAGAGCCTGAACAAATGCTTGAACATCTGGCACAGCTGCCAGTCTTTTGTGAAGTAAAACAGATAAAGCAGAGATCTGTCCCTTCAGAGAACTTGCAGATAATCCTTTCTCCAAACCTTCTTGTAGAAAGGAGAGAATCTTAGGAATTTTTATCTTGTTCCATGGGAATCCTTTAGATTCACACCAACAGATATATTTTTTCCATATTTTATGGTAAATTTTTCTAGTTACAGGCTTTCTAGCCTGAATCAGAGTATCTATTACAGAATCTGAAAACCCACGCTTTGATAAAATCAAGCGTTCAATCTCCAAGCAGTCAGTTGGAGGGAAACCAGATTCGGATGTTCGAATGGACCCTGAACAAGAAGGTCCTGTCTCAAAGGTAGCTTCCATGGTGGAGCCGATGACATATTGACCAGGTCTGCATACCAAGTCCTGCGTGGCCACGCAGGAGCTATCAAGATCACCGAGGCCCTCTCCTGATTGATCCTGGCTACCAGCCTGGGGATGAGAGGAAACGGTGGGAATACATAAGCTAGGTTGAAGGTCCAAGGTGCTACTAGTGCATCTACTAGGGTCGCCTTGGGATCCCTGGATCTGGACCCGTAGCAAGGAACCTTGAAGTTCTGACGAGACGCCATCAGATCGATGTCTGGAATACCCCATAATTGAGTTATTTGGGCAAAGATTTCCGGATGGAGTTCCCACTCCCCCGGATGGAATGTCTGACGACTCAGAAAATCCGCTTCCCAATTTTCCACTCCTGGGATGTGGATCGCAGACAAGTGGCAGGAGTGATCCTCCGCCCATTGAATTATCTTGGTCACTTCTTTCATCGCCAGGGAAGTCCTTGTTCCCCCCTGATGATTGATATATGCAACGGTCGTCATGTTGTCTGACTGAAACCTTATGAATTTGGCCTTTGCTAGTTGAGGCCAAGCTCTGAGAGCATTGAATATCGCTCTCAGTTCCAGAATGTTTATCGGGAGAAGAGACTCTTCCCGAGACCATAGACCCTGAGCTTTCAGGGATTCCCAGACCGCGCCCCAGCCCACTAGGCTGGCGTCGGTCGTGACAATGACCCACTCTGGTCTGCGGAAGCTCATTCCCTGTGACAGATTGTCCAGGGTCAGCCACCAACGGAGTGAATCTCTGGTCTTTTGATCTACTTGAATCGTCGGAGACAAGTCTGTATTATCCCCATTCCACTGTCTGAGCATGCACAGTTGTAAAGGTCTTAGATGAATTTGTGCAAAAGGAACTATGTCCATTGTTGCAACCATCAATCCTATTACTTCCATGCACTGCGCTATGGAAGGACGAGGAACAGAATGAAGTACTTGACAAGAGCTTAGAAGTTTTGATTTTCTGACCTCTGTCAGAAAAATCCTCATTTCTAAGGAATCTATTATTGTTCCCAAGAAGGGAACTCTTGTTGACGGGGACAGAGAACTTTTTTCTTTGTTCACCTTCCATCCGTGAGATCTGAGAAAGGCTAGGACGATGTCCGTATGAGCCTTTGCTTTTGACAGGGACGACGCTTGAATCAGGATGTCGTCCAAGTAAGGTACTACTGCAATGCCCCTTGGTCTTAGAACCGCTAGAAGGGACCCTAGTACCTTTGTGAAAATCCTTGGAGCAGTGGCTAATCCAAATGGAAGTGCCACAAACTGGTAATGCTTGTCCAGAAAAGCGAACCTTAGGAACTGATGATGTTCCTTGTGGATAGGAATATGTAGGTACGCATCCTTTAAATCCACGGTAGTCATAAATTGATTTTCCTGGATAGTAGGTAGGATCGTTCGAATAGTTTCCATTTTGAACGATGGTACCCTGAGAAATTTGTTTAGGATCTTTAGATCCAAAATTGGTCTGAATGTTCCCTCTTTTTTGGGAACTATGAACAGATTGGAATAAAATCCCATTCCTTGTTCTCTTATTGGAACTGGATGTATCACTCCCATCTTTAACAGGTCTTCTACACAATGTAAGAATGCCTGTCTCTTTATTTGGTTTGAAGATAATTGAGACCTGTGGAACCTTCCCCTTGGGGGTAGTTCCTTGAATTCCAGGAGATAACCTTGAGAAACTATTTCTAGCGCCCAAGGATCCTGAACATCTCTTGCCCAAGCCTGAGCAAAGAGAGAAAGTCTGCCCCCCACTAGATCCGGTCCCGGATCGGGGGCTATCCCTTCATGCTGTTTTGGTAGCAGTGGTAGGCTTCTTGGCCTGCTTACCCTTGTTCCAGCCTTGCATTGGTTTCCAGGTTGGTTTGGGTTGTGAAGTATTACCCTCTTGCTTAGAGGATACAGAATTAGAGACTGGTCCGTTTCTGCGAAAGGGACGAAAATTAAGCTTATTATTAGCCTTAAAAGACGTATCCTGTGGGAGGGCGTGGCCCTTTCCCCCAGTGATGTCTGAAATAATCTCTTTCAAATCAGGTCCAAATAATGTTTTACCTTTGAAAGGAATGTTAAGCAATTTTGTCTTGGAAGACACATCCGCTGACCAAGACTTTAGCCAAAGCACTCTGCGCGCCACGACAGCAAACCCTGAATTTTTCGCTGCTAATCTAGCTAATTGCAAAGCGGCATCTAAAACAAAAGTTAGCCAATTTAAGTGCTTGAACTCTGTCCATAACCTCCTCATACGAAGATTCTTTACTGAGCGATTTTTCTAGTTCCTCGAACCAGAAACACGCTGCCGTAGTGACAGGAACAATGCATGAAATTGGTTGTAGAAGGTAACCTTGCTGTACAAAAATCTTTTTAAGCAAACCCTCTAATTTCTTATCCATAGGATCTTTGAAAGCACAACTATCTTCGATAGGAATAGTAGTGCGTTTGTTTAGAGTAGAAACCGCCCCCTCGACCTTGGGGACTGTCTGCCATAAGTCCTTTCTGGGGTCGACTATAGGAAATCATTTCTTAAATATAGGGGGGGGAAAAAAAAGGTATGCCGGGCCTTTCCCACTCTTTATTTACTATGTCCGCCACCCGCTTGGGTATAGGAAAAGCGTCGGGGGGCACCGGAACCTCTAGGAACTTGTCCATCTTACATAATTTCTCTGGAATGACCATATTGTCACAATCATCCAGAGTAGATAACACCTCCTTAAGCAGTGCGCGGAGATGTTCTAATTTAAATGTCACAACATCAGGTTCAGCTTGATGAGAAATTTTTCCTGAATCTGAAATTTCTCCATCAGACAAAACCTCCCTCATGGCCCCTTGAGATTGGTGTGAGGGTATGTCAGAACAGTTATCAGCGTCCTCTTGCTCTTCAGTGTTTAAAACAGAGCAATCGCGCTCTCTCTGATAAGTAGGCATTTTGGATAAAAGATTTGCTATGGAGTTATCCATTACAGCCGTTAATTGTTGCATGGTAATAAGTATTGGCGCACTAGATGTACTAGGGGCCTCCTGTGTGGGCATAACTGGTGTAGACACAGTAGGGGATGATGTAGTATGTTTACTCCCCTCATTTGAGGAATCATCTTGGGCAATATCATCTGTTGCAATACTGTCCTTACTTTGTTTGGACACTATGGCACAATTATCACATAAATTTAAATGGGGAGACACATTGGCTTTCATACATATAGAACATAGCTTATCTGATGGTACAGACATGTTAAACAGGCTTAAACTTGTCAACAAAGCACAAAAAACGTTTTAAAATAAAACCGTTACTGTCACTTTAAATTTCAAACTGAAAACACTTTATTACTGAATATGTGAAAAAGTATGAAGGAATTGTTCAAAATTCACCAAAATTTCACCACAGTGTCTTAAAGCATTAAAAGTATTGCACACCAAATTTCAGAGCTTTAACCCTTAAATTAAAGGAACCGGAGCCGTTTTTACATTTAACCCCTATACAGTCCCAGAATGAGGCTCTGTCTATAACTAGAAAGGTCCCCATCTGAAAAAGGTGTCCAACACAGTGCCTGCCGTTTTTCTAAACGTTCCCCAAGATTATAATACCAATAATTAGTTAGAATCTGCATAATATGCCTAGTAAAGCAATTGTTTTAGCCCAGAAAAATGTCTACCAGTTTTTAAGCCCTTTTTGAAGCCCTTTATTCTTTTATGTTTAACTAAGAAAATGGCTTACTGGTCCCCATGAGGGGAAATGACAGCATTCCAGCATTACATGGTCTTGTTAGAAATATGGCTAGTCATACCTTAAGCAGAAAAGACTGCTAACTGTTTCCCCCAACTGAAGTTACTTCATCTCAACAGTCCTGTGTGGAAACAGCAATTGATTTCAGTTACTGTCTGCTAAAATCATCTTCCTCTTACAAACAGAAATCTTCATCCTTTTCTGTTTCAGAGTAAATAGTATATACCAGCACTATTTTAAAATAACAAACACTTGATAGAAGAATAAAACTACATTTAAACACCAAAAAAACTCTTAACCATCTCCGTGGAGATGTTGCCTGTGCAACGGCAAAGAGAATGACTGGGGTGGGCGGAGCCTAGGAGGGATCATGTGACCAGCTTTCCTGGGACTCTTTGCCATTTCCTGTTGGGGAAGAGAATATCCCACAAGTAAGGATGACGCCGTGGACCGGACACACCAATGTTGGAGAAAAAATTATTGCAAATTTTTTGCCCAAAATAAAAACAAACCAACAATTCACATACACTGCTTGCGCCTTCTGAATGTAAGCCAGCGTGTAAAAACCAACAGAGCTCTTTTCCACGAGAGCACAGGGCAAGGACAGAAAGATAAAAAAATTGAAAAGTTAAATATTGTCACTTAGGTAGTTAGTTGACACTTTAATTAAAAAAAAAAAACCTGTCATAAAACAAACCGCACAGATTGCATAGAGAAAACAATTTGTGCCTAACATACCAACATGAATGTCAGAAAATAAAAATATATTCTTTAATTATGTATTGAAAATGGTCACTTTAAAAAAAAAAGGAAAATTAGTGAGCACAAACACAACGAACAAGCCATCCTACACCCCAGACTGACTGAGGTGTCTAAACTATGTCTCCAAAATCTTCCCAGGAAAAAAACATGCTATTCATCATACTGAATAAATGGCTGTGAGGAAGAAGCCGTTCCACCTCAGAGAGCGTGCGATCCACTTAATCTGCATACTGCAGAGACCTACTTGCCACAGAAATGAGTAATGGCGGAGGACCATAGCGCTCCCTAGGATTCTCACAATACATATGTGCTGCCGATCCTATCCAGGCATAAGTGACAAATAGAATACATAAACTCAACTGATTCTGCATACTGCGGAGTCCTTCCCGCCACAGAAAAATGTAATGGTGGAGGACCGTAGCGCTCCATAGGATTCTTTCCCGCCACAGAAATGCGTAATGGTGGAAGATCTTGCCGACAATTAAAAATGCATTGCAAAACATTGTATAATTAAAACGTTAGCAAAACTAACAGCGCATCCACCGTAAGGAGACTGATGCTGCTAAACTTAAACTGAGCATAACGGCTATAATATATCGTAGCATATAATACCACATTAACCAGCTGAGACAAACAAAAGCTTGCACAGCGCTCTAAAACACAAAGAAAACTTCTCATGCGAGATAAAAGCGTTACTCTCTATTTACTGAAAAATAAGACACCAAGGCTGCCTGTTATCAAAACCTCTAGGTCTATTCCGAGTTAAGCAAGGCCCTAGAGGATCAGAGATCCGGCCCTGCCTTCTTCACAATGAAAATAATAAATTAAACCCCTCGCTACAACATAAGAGGATCACACATAAGCCCATAAATTTTATATCTGCTTATATCAAACAAGCCTCATGCAACTGTTAACCCCTTCATCTCACATTAAGTGCCTGCACACTGCCATGAGTAATATCCTAGCAGGATATATTTTGTCCCCATAAAATTTGCAGGAGTCTATAAAGTGCACCATCTCCTGCAAATTTTATGGGGACAAAACATATCCTGCATCTGGCCGTCCGGCAGCAGGACAGCTCACCGTGTTTGAGAGGCATTCTCCCTCACATGGACCTGTGGAAAAGAAGACTGAATAATCTTACTCTGGCTTTCAAGGTAGGGCAGCAACTTTTGGGAGGCGCAGTGAGGATTACACCCCACAAGTTTCCAGTTGCTTAAATGCCACCACTGCTCTACTGAAGAGACCGATATGGGCTACGGCTAAACCCCAGGAAGGAACAGAACAAACTTGCTATGCTCTAAAATAATAAAATCTTGATTTAAGAATCTTCTTTCAGACACCTAAACTTTACCACCTCCTTGCTTTTAACGTAGGCAAAGAATGACTGGGGTTTGTGGGAAGGGAAGTGATACTTAGCTCTGCTGTGGTGCTCTTTGCATCCTCCTGCTGGCCAGGAGTGATATTCCTAACAGTAAATTATGACGATGATCATTTGGACTCACCGTGTCATTAGAAAGAAAACGATTCTGTTTACTGAAGGTGATGGGAAACCATATGACAAAAATTAATTAAAAAGGCATATTTTTTTTTACTTAGAAGAGCTTTGTACAATGTGTGTGTGTGTGTGTGTGTGTGTAATATGCTTCTAAGACATTTTTTGCAAAGTGCCCCTAATCAAACTTGAAAAGCACTACCCCAAATTTTGATTTCCGTCTTTTTGCCTCTATAAAATCTCAATATTGTAATTCTTACGAATACTTTTAAAATCCAGCAAGTTTAAAAAAAGGTGATAAAACCCCTTAAAAGGACCATTAAATACAGTAGAATGTCAAGTGAAAAATGCTTCTTTAAAAGACAATGCAGTATAATTTATTTTCTGGCAAATTTCAAAGTTTTCAAAAAATGTTCACTCCATCAGCCAATAACAAATTGCATATACATTTATACTGAGTAACTTGCACTCAAGTAGGAGCTGGTGCCTTCAAATGTTCATATAAAAAAAGATAATGCAAGTGAATTGGAAAGTCTTTTAAAATGGCATGCTCTATCTGAATTATGAAAGGCAGTTTAACTTTCGTGTCCCTTTAAAGATTGCACATCTTACCAGAAGCTTCTTTTCCTATGGCAACAAAACCATCTTGAACAGCACTAAGCAGAGTGCTAGCATGCTTGCAGAAAAAAGAGGAACTGTTGATCAGGGGATGCTGAAGAGGCTCTGCAAAGGAAGAATACTTACAACTGACATAGCGCCCTGATTAAGAGAGGCATATTTAAAACAATCAAACCCAATAAAAGAACTTGAAGAGCAGCAACGAGAGTGTAAGTTAAAACATAGCATTTATTCGCAACATGTTTAAAAAGTTCATGGAGGAACAAAAAGGTACAGGAGGTATAAACCGTATACGCGTTTCGGCTTAGCAACGTAATCACTACTCGGCGAGTGAATTGGACACGGGCTCCATTACTATCCATTCTAGTCTGTTGCCAGCAGGTACTTTTTGTTCCACACGTTATTTATCAGCTAAGGAGCTGTTTGCACACATTGATTACTCCGACACTTGTCATTTAAGTGTATGCTAAAAACGTGTGGAGCTGTTTGCACTACCGGACGTTCTATGGTTATTAACCAGACTTTACACTTGTGGAATATTCTATCCCTTTGGAAGTGTCCCTCTATTATTATTTGACTATGTCCTTTTACCACTGAATTAACCCCTTCCTCTCCCAGCATATCTTTGGTTGGATATTTAAAACAATACCCGATATCTAACACACACAATTCAAATTTTACCCAGTTCGGTTGTAAAATACTTCAGATTGTTTGTTCCAACATCTCCCTTCTCCAAACACAAAAGCGCTAACAGAGGCCCAAAAAAACAGGTTATTTTGGCCCTTACAATGCACTGTAGTGATAGTAAACAGAACCAGATGTTCAGCGACTACTGCATCATTCATTGAGCTGTGAATACGAGTTGCAGCATTAGTAGGAAGCCGCTATTTTTTTTTTTTATGGAAGGCTTAATGCTGTTACCTTTAGGTAATTTTAGCACCAAAAAAAATAAAAAATAAAAAAATAAATGTATGCCAAGTTTCTCCACTTCTTCTTTAACGAACCACTGTCTTACAGTTACATAGTTTATACATATCATGGTTAAGAATGACTTTATATCAACCAATAGAGGTTTTACAGAACTCTTACCTAAACTAAGCACAAGTTTGTGCTTACTGGCAAAACTTGTAACTTCTGGACCCAACAGAAAATGTAGCATCATTTCTATTCCAAGAAGATGAACTGATGGGAAAGACACTGAAGCCAATAAACTGGAATTCAAGTTGATCTTTGGAGTAGTTGGACTTCCAAAAGGGTATGCTCCTATAAAAATAAATTTAAAAAATATATTATATTATATATGTAGCTCAAATATGAAATTTAAGAAAAAAAAAAAAAAAAAAGAAAACCAACAATACCCTTTTTTTCTAACAAATTACAAAATTGGCTTTAAATTTGCTTTTTATAGATAACACAACCTGCTTATTCATGCTTGGAGAACAGATTTGACTGTGGATGCAGATAAAATTCTGCCCATCGGCAGTGATCTTGGTATTGACTACAAGGAAATAATGTGCTGCTTGAGCTAATGATTACTTTACCTTTTTGAAGTGGTGTAGATACAGGAGCATTTTGATTAGAAGTTCGTGAAGGGGTTGATTGAACTGAAGGCAAATCTACACTTAAAGCGCTTTGGATCAGTGGTAAACAAGCCTAAAAAAAGAACCAAAAAGGGGAGGGGAGTGTTAAGCATAAAACCTTTAAAATTGGAATTAAGGTTAAAAAAAAAAAAAAAAAAAAAATCTGGATTTGACATTTATGAAGCAGCGGCTTGAGCCACTGTATCCAAAACCACCACTGTCTGTGGACGAAAATCACCCAGACTCATCGACTGAGTTTACTGAGAAGCACTGCTCTAGAGTAATTAGTTGCACGAGAATAGAGGGGCAGAAAAAAAAAAAAAAAATCTCCAAAATTCGCAATAAAATGTGGACAGATTCAGAACATGTTAACCTTATCCACAAATGTATTCATCTAGCCCCATTTTAGAAAGGAAGACAAGACTTATCAAACATTTAGACTTATTTTACACATTTACAAATTTCTCTTTCCTGGCATGGAGAGTCCACAAATCCATTTCAATTACTAGTGGGAATTCAATCCCTGGCCACCAGGAGGAGGCAAAGAACACTCCTACTTCCCATAAAGCCCCAGTCATTCAGCTGAATATGGAATATGAAAAAAAGATGACACAAGGGTATAGAGGTGCCTGAGGTTTACACAAAAAAAACACCGTCTTAAATCAAATTAAGGGTGGGTGGTGGACTCTCCATGACAGGAAAATAAAGAAATTTATCAGGTAAGCATAAATTTTGTTTTCTTTCCAATGGCATGGAGAGTCCACAAATTAATTCCAATTACTAGTGTGAACCAATACCCAAGCTAGAGGACACAGAGGATTAGGGAGGGAGAACAAGACAGGCAGACCCAAATAGAAGGCACCACCGCTTGAAGAACCTTTCTCCCAAAAAAAAATGGCCTCAGCCAAGGTATCAAATTTGGAAAAAGAATGGAGAGAAGACCAAGTTGCAGCCTTGCAAATCTGTTCCGCAGAAGCTTTATTTTTGAAAGCCCGAGGAGACCGTCCTCGTGGAATGAGCCATAAATCACTCAGGAGGCTGCTGAGCAGCAGTCTCATAAGCAAAACAAATTATACTTCTCAACCAGAGAGAAAGAAGTAGCTTTCTGACCTTTACGCTATCCAGAGAAGTAAACAGGGCAGAGTATTGGCGAAAATCCTTAAGTCGCCTGTAGATAGAATTTTAGAGCATGCACAAAATTCAAGATGTGCAACAACGTTCCTTATGAGAATAAGGATTAGGACAGAGAAGGAACAACAATTTCCTGATTAATAGTTCTATCCGAAACCACTTTAGTGAGAAATCAGGACCGCCTTATCCGCATGAATGATAAGGTAGGGCGAATCACACTGCAAAGCCGAGAGCTCTAAAACTCTTCGAGCAGAAAAGAAAGCAACAAGAAACATAACCTTCCAAGATAACCGCTTAATATCTATGAAATGCATCGGCTCAAACAGAGCCTGCTGCAAAACATTAACAAAGGTTAAGGCTCCAAGGTGGAGCAACAGGTTTAAACACAGGCCTGATTCTAACCAGCGCCTGACAAAAAGCATGTCCGCCAGACGCTTGTGCAGAAATATGACTTATCAGAGAACAGACTGACAATCCTTTCTCCAGACTTTCCTAGAGAAAAGACAAAATTCTAGGAATCCTGACCCTACTCCAAGGAGTAGCCCTAAGATTCACACCAATAAAAAATATGTACACCATACCTCAAGAATGTTATCAAGAAACAAGCTTGCGAGCCTGAATCATGGTCTCAATGACTGACTCAGAAAAAACTAAATTATGCTTACCTGATGATTTTCTTTTCTTCAGATGGATAGAGTTCACAGCTGCATTCATTACTTTTGGGAATTAAGAACCTGGACACCAAGAGGAGGCAAAGATACCCCAGCCAAAAGCTGAAATACCTCCCCCACTTCCCTCATCCCCCAGTCATTCTGCAGAGGAACAAGGAACAGTAGAAGAAATATCAGGGTGAAAAGGTGCCATAATAAAAAAAAAAAAAAAAAAAAAAACGGGTGGGGAGCTGTGGACTCTTTCCATCTGAAGAAAAGAAAATCAGGTAAGCATAATTTATGGGGGGTTTTCATAAATGGAGAGAGTCCAAAGCCGCATTCATTACTTTTGGGAAAATACCCAAGCTATAGGACACTGAATGCAAGAACGGGAGGGTACAATAGGTGGCCCATTCTGAGGGCACCAGGCCTGAAAACCACAACACAACCAAACTCTGCTTCGTCGGAGCCGGGCAAAAAAGTAAAATGTAAAAAGACCCCAAGGACAGACCCACAGACAGTCCGAAAGCCCAACCAGAGATCTCAAAGCAGACTCACTGAACCAACACTCCTCCAGGAGAACCATCGCCCAGTAGTTGGTCCAGGGAGAGGACAAGGGGAAGCCAAAAAGGTATAAAAGATCCCATAAAGGAACAACCACTTACAAAAAAAAAAAAAAAAAAAAAAGGCTAAAACCCCAGAGACCCAAAGGGTCCTGAGAAATAAACTGACGCCCAACCCAGGTAGAACCACAAGGAACTAGGCATCAACAAGGAGACATCTCAAACATCGTGCAGCTAAAAAGGTGCAGAGGTGACTGAAGTTTTGAAAAAAAATATAATCTATCTAAAATGACAGGGAGGGCCGTGGACTCGTCTTATCGTATGAAGAAATCAGGTAAGCATAAATTTCCTTTTCTTCTACTAGATACGAGTCCACGGATTCATCCTTTACTTGTGGGATACAATACCAAAGCAACAGGACACGGATGAACGGGAGGGACAAGACAGATACCTAAACAGAAGGCACCACTGCTTGAAGAACTTTTCTCCCAAAAAAGCCTCAGTAGAAGCAAAAGTACAAAATTTGTAGAATTTGGAAAAAGTATGAAGGGAGGACCAAGTCGCAGCCTTACAAATCTGTTCAACAGAAGCATCGTTTTAAAAGCCCATGTGGAAGCCACAGCTCTAGTAGAATGAGCCGTAACCTTTTCAGGAGGCTGCTGTCCAGCAGTCTCGTATGCCAGGCGGATGCTGCTTTTCAGCCAAAAAGAAAGAGGTAGCCGTAGCTTTTTGACCCCTACGTCTTTCAGAATAAACAAATAGAGAAGATGTTTGACGGAAATCCTTGGTCGCTTGTAAGTAAAACTTCAAAGCCCGAACCACGTCCAAGTTATGTAAGAGACGTTCCTTCTTAGGATTAGGACACAAGGAAGGAACCACAATTTCCTGATTAATATTCTTATTAGAAACAACCTTAGGAAGAAAACCAGGTTTAGTACGCAAAACCACCTTATCCAAATGGAATATAAGATAAGGTGAATCACATTGCAACGCAGAAAGCTCAGAAACTCTACGAGCCGAAGAGATAGCAACTAAAAACAAAACTTTCCAAGATAATAGTTTAATATCGATGGAATGCATGGGTTCAAACGGAACCCCTTGAACATTGAGAACTAAATTCAAACTCCATGGCGGAGCAATAAGTTTAAACACAGGCTTGATTCTGATTAAAGCCTGACAAAAAGACTGAACGTCTGAGACATCCGCCAGACGCTTGTGTAGTAAAATTGACAAAGCAGAAATTTGTCCCTTTAAGGAACTAGCTGATAATCACTTATCCAAACATTCTTGGAGAAAAGACAAAATCCTAGGAATCTTAATCCTACTCCATGAGAAGCCCTTGGATTCACACCAATAAAGATATTTACGCCATATCTTATGGTAAAATTTTTCTCGTGACAGGCTTGCAAGCCTGAATCAAAGTATCAATGACCGATTCAGAGAATCCCCGCTTAGATAAAACTAAGCGTTCAATCTCCAAGCAGTCAGCTGCAGAGAATTTAGATTTGGATGCTGGAACGGACCTTGAATGAGAAGGCCCTGTCTCAATGGTAGTTTCCACGGAGGCAGAGAGGACATGTCCACTAGATCTGCATACCAGGTCCTGCGTGGCCACGCAGGCGCTATCAGGATTACTGAAGCTCTCTCCTGTTTGATTCTTGCAATCAGACGGGGAAGGAGAGGAAACGGCGGAAACACATAAGCCAGGTTGAACGACCAAGGTACTGCTAGAGCATCTATCAGTACAGCTTGGGGATCCCTTGACCTGGACCCGTAACGAGGAAGTTTGGCATTCTGACGAGATGCCATCAGATCCAATTCCGGTGTGCCCCATTGACGGATCAATGATGCGAACACCTCCGGATGAAGTTCCCACTCCCCCGGATGAAAAGTCTGTCGACTTAGAAAATCTGCTTCCCAGTTCTCCACTCCTGGGATATAGATTGCTGATAGAAGGCAAGAGTGAGCCTCCGCCCATCGGATTATCTTTGAAACTTCTATCATCGCTACAGAACTCCTTGTTCCCACTTGATGATTGACATATGCTACAGTCGTGATATTGTCCGAATGGAATCTTATGAATTTTGCCAAAGCCAACTGAGGCCAGAATATTGATTGGAAGTAGAGACTCCTCCTGAGTCCACACACCCTGAGCTTTCAAGGAATTCCAGACTGTACCCCAGCCCAAGAGGCTGGCGTCCGTCACTATTACCCATGCTGGCCTGCGGAAACACGTTCCCTGGGACAGATGATCCGGTGACAACCAAAGAAGAGAGCCTCTGGTCTCTTGATCCAGATTTATCTGAGGAGATAAATTCGCATTATCCCCATTCCACTGTCTGAGCATGCACAGCTGCAGTGGTCTGAGATGAAAGCGAGCAAACGGAACGATGTCCATTGCCGCTACCATTAATCTAATGACCTCCGTACACTGAGCCACTGATGGCCGAGGAATGGACTGAAGTGCTCGACAAGTATTTAGAATCTTTGACTTTCTGACCTCCGTCAGAAATATTTTCATGTCTACTGAGTCTATCAGAGTTCCCAAGAAAGGAACTCTTGTCTGTGGAACTAGTGAACTCTTTTCTACATTCACTTTCCAACCGTGACTTCTTAGAAATGCCAACACGATGTCAGTGTGAGCTTTGGTCAGATAAGTTGACGCCTGGATCAAAATATAGTCCAGATAAGGTGCCACTGCTTTGCCCCGCGACCTTGAGAACCGCCAGAGGGGACCTTAGCACAGTTTTTAAAAACTCAGGGAGCTGTGGTCAACCCGAAAGGAAGGGCCATGAACTGATGGTGTTCGTCTAAAAAGGCAAACCTTAGGAACTGATGATGATCCTTGTGGATAGGAATGTGAAGATACGCATCTTTTAGGTCCACTGTGGTCATATATTGACCTTCCTGGATCATTGGCAAAATTGTTCGTATAGTCTACATCTTGAATTTGTTTAGGCATTTGAGATCTAAAATTGGTCTGAAAGTTCCCTCTTTTTTGGGAACCACGAACAGATTTGAGAAAAACCTTTGTCCCTGTTCTAGTTTTGTTACTGGGCAAATTACTCCTATGGTATAAAGGTCTTTTACACAGCATAAGAATGCCTCTCTTTTTGTCCGGTCTACAGACAAACGTGAAAGATGAAATCTCCCTCTTGGGAGAAATTCCTTGAATTCCAGCTGATACCCCCGGAGTCACAATTTCCAATGCCCAGGGATCCTGAACATCTCTTGCCCAAGCCTGCGCAAAGAGAGAAAGTCTGCCCCCTACTAAATCCGGTCCCGGATCGGGGGCCGCCCCTTCATGCTGTCTTGGTAGCAGCAGTGGGCTTCTTGGCTTGTTTACCCTTATTCCAGGTCTGGTTAGGTCTCCAGACTGACTTGGATTGAGCAAAATTCCCTTCCTGCTTTGTGTTGGAAGAGGAAGTAGAGGGTCCTTTAAAGTTCTGAATGGAACAAAAATTTTGTTTACCCCTCATCTTCACAGCCTTATCCTGAGGTAAAGCATGACCTTTACCTCCAGTAATGTCAGAAATGATTTCCTTTAATTCAGGCCCGAATAGGGTCTTACCCTTAAAAGGAATAGCTAACAGCTTAGACTTTGATGACACATCAGCAGACCAAGACTTGAGCCATAATGCTCTACGCACTAAGATGGCAAAGCCTGCATTTTTCGCCGCAAATTTAGCCATTTGAAAAGCGGCATCTGTAATAAAAGAATTAGCGAGCTTGAGAGCCTTAATTCTATCCAAATCATCATCTAATGGGGTCTCAACCTTAAGAGACTCCTCTAGAGCCTCAAACCAAAAAGCTGCTGCAATAGTAACTTGAACAATGCAAGCTATAGGTTGTAGAAGAGAACCCTGATGAATGAACAGTTTCTTTAGAAGACCCTCTAATTTTTCATCCATAGGATCTTTGAAAGCACAACTGTCCTTAATAGGTATAGTTGTACGCTTAGCTAGGGTAGAGATAGCTCCCTCCACCTTAGGGACCGTTTGCCAAGAATCCCGAATGGTGTCAGATATGGGAAACATCTTAAAATTAGGAGGGGGAGAGAATGGAATGCCTGGTCTATCCCATTCCTTTGTAACAATGTCCGAAATTCTTTAAGGGACAGGAAAAACCATCAGTGTAAGAAGGTACCTCTAGATATTTTAACACCGCTTTCACTTTATCTCTTCCTATGACTAGTATAGGCAAAGAGAATGACTGGGGTGGAGAGAACTGGGGGTTGACAGCTCTGCTATGGTGCTCTTTGCCACTTCCTGTTAGCAGGAGGATAATATCCCACAAGTAAAGGATGAATCCGTGTACTCTTATCTAGTAGAAGAAAAGTACCCATTAAAGGATTAAATATCTTCAGACACCATCTTCGCACATCCTCCCGATGATCAAGGCAAAAGGGATTGGGACTGGGGATTATGGAAAGTTACACTTAACAGCGCTGCTGGGGTGTTCTTTTCCTCCTCTTGCTGGCCAGGAGTTGAATTCCCACTAGTAATTGGAATGAAAATGTGGACTCTCCGTGCCATTGGAAAGACAAATCAATTAGCCCCCATTTTGCAAATTAAATCCCTCCCTTCTCATAGTAAAACTAATCCCTTCCCAAAGCACTGAATTGAAGGGTCAACCCTGGCATCTAGTGAGAGTGGATGTACCCATGTATGATAAGTCCAATTACCTGGAAATGCAATGCTGCACACTGATCAGCAGGATTGTGCTTCATTCCGTGCGTGCATCTGCCAGCACATCTAAACCACCCCTGTATTTCATTTTTTTGTCTAGCTAGGAGAGAAAAATCACTGTGCGCTTCATATATTTTGTAACAATGAGGATGTATATTTTAAAAAACCTATATATATTTTTATGTGAATTTATACCCCTATGCAACAAAAATGTAACCCATTGGGTCCATAATTTACCAAAGCACTTTGTAAATATGCACAAGACAGTTCCAAGTTGTAAAATGTTTTACTTGCCTCCCTTAAAATGATGTAGCCATTGAGCCTGTGCAACATATGCAGAAAAAAAAAAGCCACTTAGTAAAAGTCTGAAAATACAATGATCACTACCTGTTCAAAGTGAACATGAAGCTGAGATCCGAGCTTCACCAGCAGGTACCACCACACTTCAATTTTTGTTAGAGCCAAAGCCTCAGTTCTCACATGGATTGAGCATAACGGCTGCATGAGCAACTTCAGTCTTTTTGAGCTGCACAATATATCTTGAACAGAAAATATATTTCTTCATAAATAACAAAGTGGGGAAATTTTAAGCCAGTAACACAAAATTCAATCATACTGCAACTACATTTTAACTTGGTAATTTTGCTTTAGCTCAGTGCTTTAAAGGACTACTCAATGCAGTAGCATGACATAATTAACAAGTGTATCATAAAAAGACAATGCAATTACACCCACTCTAAATTTCAGAAAACTACATTTTTGTCAAATTAATGACAGACATCAGCCAATCAAACTAGCATATGTATACCCTGCAAGCTTGTGCACATACTCAGTAGGATCTTGTTCCCCAGAAAATGTGAATATAAAAAGACTGCAAAATTTGATAATGGAAGTAAATTGGAAAGTGTCTTAAAATAAACCTCTGATTCAGATAGAGCATGCATTTTTTACTTTAGTGTCCCTTTAAATATCTAGAGCTGAAATATACTTAGAAGTTTTACTTTTTCTAAAACATGAAAGCACTGTTTTCCCCACTTAACGCAGGAACAGATTTACAAAAATGCATTTTAGATTAAATAAAATGGTTTAAACATACCCTGAAAGGGATACTAAAACGCACTTTTTTTCTTTCATGATTCAGATAGAGCGAGAAATTTTAAGCAACTTTCTAATTTACTATCAATTTTTCTTGCTATCTTTATTTAAAAAGCAGTAAGGTAAATATTAGCAGCCAGCCCATTTTAGGTTCAGCACCATGGATAGTGCTTGCTTATTGGTGGCTTACATTTAGCCACCAATAAGCAAGCATAACTCAGGTTCTCACCCAAAAATGGGCGGGCTCCTACGCATCATATTCCTGCTTTTTAAATAAAGCGAACAAAGAAAATTTAATAGGAGTAAATTAGAAAGTTGCTTAAAATTGCATGCTCTGAATCATGAAAGAGAAAAAAAAAAAAATGCTTACCTGATAAATTTGTTTCTTTTTAGACACGATGAGTCCACGGATTTCATCCTTACTTGTGGGTTTACGCCTCCTAGTCAGGAGGCGGCAAAGAGCACCACAGCAGAGCTGTTATACAGGCTCCTCCCCTCCTTCTCCAGTCAATCGACCGAAGTTAGGAAGAGAAAGGAAAAGACAAGGTGCAGAGGTGTCTGAAGTTTACAAAAAATAATAACCTGTCTCAAAGAACAGGGCGGGCCGTGGACTCATGTCTAAAAAGAAACATAGGTAAGCATAAATTCTCTTTTCTTTTTAAAGACACTATGAGTCCACGGATTTCATCCTTACTTGTGGGATACAATACCAAAGCTAGAGTACACGGATAAGGGAGGAACAAGACAGGGAACCTAAATGGAAGGCACCACTGCTTGAAGAACCGTTCTTCCAAAAACAGCTTCAGCAGAAGCAAAGGTATAAAATTTGTAAAATTTAGAAAAAAAAGTGTGAAGAGAGGACCAAGTTGCAGCCTTGCAAATCTGTTCAACAGAAGCTTCATTTTTGAATGCCCATGAGGAAGCAACAGCCCTGGTGGAATGAGCTGTAACTCTTTCAGGAGGTTGCTGTCCAGCAGTCTCATAAGCAAAACGGATGATACTCTTCAGCGAAAAAGACAGAGGTAGCCTGAGCTTTCCGATCCTTACGTTTTCCCGAAAAAACGACAAACAGAAGACTAATGACAAAAGTTCTTAATCCCTTGTAAGAAAAATTTTAAAGCACGGACTACATCCAAATTGTGCAGAAAACGTTCCTTCTAAGAAGGATTAGGACACAAGGAAGGAACAACAATCTTTTGATTAATGTTCCTGTCTGAAACAACCTTAGGAAGAAAACCAATTTTAGTATGTAAAACCTTATTTTTCATTCAGATAAGGTGGTAAGGTTAATTATATTGTAATGCTGAAAGCTCAGACACTCTTCTAGCTGAAGAAGTGGCAACAAGAAAAAAAAAAACTTTCCAAGATAACAATATCTATGGAATGCATAGGCTCAAACGGAACCCCTTGAAGAAATTTAATAACTAAATTCAAACTCCATTGAGGAGCAATTGGTTTAAACACAGGCCTGATTCTAATCAGCCTGACAAAAGGATTGAACATCTGGGACATCTGCCAGACGCTTGTATAACAAAATAGTTAAGGCAGAGATCTGACCCTTTAAAGAACTCGCCGATAAACCCTTTTCCAATCCTTCTTGGAGAAAGGATTCCCAGGATTTTGGCCTAACTACTCCATGAGTAGCCCTTGGATTCACACCAATAAAGATATTTACGCCATATCTTATGGTAAATCTTTCTAGTTACAGGCTTACGTGCCTGAATCAAGGTCTCTATGACCGAATCAGAGAAACCCTGCTTGGATAAGATTAAGCGTTCAATCTCCAAGCAGTCAGCTTCAGAGAAATTAGATTTGGGTGAAGGAAGGTCCTTGAATGAGGTCCTTCCTCAATGGAAGTTTCCAAGGTGGCATGGATGACATGTCCACCAGATCGGCATACCAAATCCTGCGAGGCCACGCAGGAGCGATGAGAATCACTGATGCCTTCTGTTTGATTCAAGCAATAACCCGGGGAAGAAGAGCAAACGAGGGGAAAAGATATGCTAGGTTGAAGGACCAAGGAACTGCCAAGGCATCTATCAGTTCCGCCTGAGGGTCTCTGGACCCATTCTGACGAGATGCCATGAGAGCCAACTCCGGACAACGCCATTTGAGAATCAGGCTGGAGAATATTTCCGGATGGAGTTCCCAGTCACCCGGATGAAATGTCTGCCTGCTCAAAAAATCTGCCTCCCAGTTATCCACCCCTGGGATGTGGATCGCTGACAGATGACAATGGGCCTCCGCCCACTGAATTATCTTGGCTACTTCGGTCATCGCTAAGGAACTGATGTAAGCCACTGTCGTTATGTTGTCCGACTGGAATCTGATGAACTGAGCTGAAGCCACCTGAGGCAAGGCCAGAAGAGCATTGAAGATAGCCCTCAGCTCTAGGATGTTGATAGGAAGGAGAGACTCTGCTGAGCCCAGACTCCCTGAGCCTTTAGAGAACCCCAGACTGCTCCCCATCCTAAAAGGCTGGCGTCATTGTCACAATCACCCATGAAGGTCTGCGAAAGGATGTCCCCTGGGATAGATGATCCAGAGACGACCACCATTGAAGAGAGTCCCTCGTCTCCTGTTCCAGGGATATTCAAGGGGACAAATCTGTATAATTTCCATTCCAGTGCCTGAGCATACTTAACTGCAGAGACCTTAGGTGAAATCGAGCAAATGGTAAGATGTCCATTGACGCCACCATCAATCCGATTACCTCCATGCACTGAGCCACTGATGGCTGAGGAGTGGACTGAAGGGCTCAACATGTATCCAGAATCTTTGATTTTCTGACCTCTGTCAGAAAGATTTTCATGGATATAGAATCGATTAGAATTCCCAAGAAAGGCACCCTTGTCTTTGGGATTAAATAACTCTTTCCCAGATTTACCTTCCACCCATGAGTTCTCAGGAAGGATAGCACTTTGTCAGTATGTTTGCTAATAAGATGAAGCCTGTATTAGAATATCGTCCAGATAAGGCGCCACCGCAATGCCCCGCGGTCTTAGAACCGCCAGAAGAGACCAAAGAACCTTTGTGAAAATTCGGGGTGCCGTGGCCAAACCAAAGGCAAGAGCCACTAACTGAAAGTTTGTCCAGAAAGGCAAACCTCAGGAACGTGTGATGATCTCTGTGTATAGGAACATGTAGATATGCATCCTTCAAATAATTCCACTGTCATAAATTGACCCTCTGGGATCAATGGAAGGATGGTACGAATAGTTTTAATCTTGAACAACGGAACTCTGAGAAACTTATTTAGACTCTTGAGGTCTAGGATAGGTCTGAGGTTTTGCTTTTTGGGGACTACGAATAGATTTGAATAAAAACCCTGCCCCTGTTCCAGTATTGGAACGGGACAAATTGCCCCCATTGAAGAAAGGTCTCCTACACAATGTAAGAACGCCTCTTTTTATCTGGTCTGCAGATAACCTTGAAAGAAGAAATCTTCCTCGGGGAGGAGAATTTCTGAATTCCAGTTTGTATCCCTGAGACACTATTTCTAAAGCCCAGGGATCCTGAACATCCCGTACCCAAGCCTGAATGAAGGAAAGTCTGCCCCCTACAAGATCCGGTCCCGGATCGGGGGCAAACCCTTCATGCTGACTTGGAATCAGCGACAGGTTTCTTGGATTGTTTACCCTTGTTCCAAGATTGGTTGGGTCTCCAAGTAGACTTAGATTGCAAATAGTTTCCTTCCTGCTTAGAGGAAGAAGAGACAGAGTTTCCCTTGAAATTTCGAAAGGAGCGAAAATCACTTTGTGCTTTCTGCTTGGTTCTTTTATCTTGAGGCAGGAGATGATCCTTGCCTCCCGCGATGTTCAAGATGATTTCCTTCAAGCCAGGTCCAAACAAGGTATTTCCCTTGTAAGGAATTGCCAGGAGCTTAGACTTTGATGATACATCCGTAGACCAAGACTTCAATCATAAGTCTCTGCGGGCTAGGATAGAAAAACCTCAACTCTTAGGAGCCAATTTAGTATTTTGCAGAGAAGCATCTGTAATATAAGAATTGGCTAACTTCAGAGCTTTAATCCGATCCTGGATTTCCTCTAAAGAAGTCTCAGTCTTAAGAGACTCCACAAGAGCATCAAACCAATATGCTGCCGCACTAGTGACCGTAACGATGCATGCAGCCGGTTGCAATAGCAAACCTTGGTGAACATAGATCTTCTTAAGTAGACCCTCCAACTTCTTGTCCATGGGGTCCTTGAAAGCACAACTATCCTCAATAGGAATAGTAGTTCATTTGGCCAAGGTGGAAATAGCACCCTCCACCTTAGGAACCGTTTGCCAAGTTTCCCTGACAGCGTCCGCTATAGGGAACATTTTCTTATTTTCTTGAAAATAGGAGAGAAGGGAATACCTGGTCTCTCCCATTCCTTATAAATAATCTCTGAAGTTTGCTTGGGAACTGGAAAAACAGAGTAAAAAGGAACTTCTAAATATCTGTCTAACTTACTCAATTTCTCAGGAACAAACACTACGGTGGAATCACAGTCGTCCAAAGTCACTAAAACCTCCCTGAGTAACAGGCAGAGGTGTTCTAGTTTAAACCTGAAGGAAACAACCTCTGAATCAGTCAAAGGTAAGGAACTCCCCAAGTCTGAAATTTCACCATCCGATAGAACCTCCATACCCGATCCCTGGCAGGGTATGTCCGAGATTGCCACCATAGCATCAGAAGCTTCATTGACCACATAGTTGTCCTTCCTTTTACGTTTGCCTTTAAGTATAGGAAAGGCAGATAACGCCTCAAACTGTAGAGGACATAACTGCAGAAACTTGAGACGAAGTACAGGGCACTGCTTGGGCGGGCGTTAAGGGTTGAGACGCTTGGGGAGAAAGCTTTTGGCGTACTCTGCCTCTCATCGTTAAGACTCCTGAGAAGCATCCGCCTTTGATAATTTTTTATCATGAAAATGTTTTTCTTTATAGCTTAGAGCCCTCAACATATGAGGGACAACAAGGTACAGGAGGTTCCACATTGGTATCCAAACACATTGCAAGTAACATTTTCTAAGTCCATAATATAGAACAGGCAAGAAAATGAACAAAAAATATAAATTTGCCCTTTAATTTATCATGGCCCTTTAAATTATACTTAAATTTCCAATTTAGAACGCTTTCTATATGAGAGAAAGAGTGATGCAAAAAGAAGTATTTATGTTAAAAAATACTGTGCCTTTAAGTAGTAAATGCAGCTATTTTACTGTGCTGAGCAAAAACGTTTCACATCTAAGCAGTTTAAAAAAAATTTGCCACACATTCAGACATCTCTCCACCTCAACAACTAAGCTGAGGTACCTACCTGCCGACCAGTCTCCAGACCGCTGCCAGCAATGTCTCAGGTCAGGCTTCGGGGCGCTAGCAACTGCTTGCTTTCCTAACATTGCGGTTTTAGCGCAAAGCCCGATGTCCTGCAAGACCAAGCAGCAAGGATGTCACTGTACAAGACCGGAACAGATGTCTAAAACTGTGCAGCGTCTAGAAGATTCAAAGCACGCAAATAGAAGCTCCACCCATCGTGGGCGTTAATCTGTACACAGCCCTTACCGGATAATTTAGAAATAAAAATGACCGATAATGCCCAGCGTTTTAGCCCTAGCCCAGTGCCTGTACCTATGCCGTCACCATAGGAAACCCCTTCCATACATGAAGAGCCTCTATTCCCAGGAAATTTAATGTACCAAACGTACAAGTGCAGAGTCCACTCTGAGTATAATGTAAATGTGTCCCAGAATAATAAGAAACTGCACTTACCTTAAAGCTGTCTGACAGCAAGACAGCTCCAACAGGTTTAGGAGGTCCTCTCCCTCCCATAGCCCTGTGGAAACAGATAGGACCTGAGTTAGATTTGCTAAGGCCATCATGAGAAGGGCAGCATAACAATATGGGAGGCGCAGTGAGAATTATGTCCCACCAGTTCCCATTGCTCTAAAGCCACCAAAAGCTCTACTGTAGAGACTGATATGGATTACGGCTACACCCCAGACAAAACAGCACACTCTGGCACTGCTTTAAAAATAAAAAAACTCTTGAAGCATCAAAAACAAACACCTCACTTTGCCATCACCTATCAATAACGTAGGCAAAGAGAATGACTGGAGTGGGAGGGAGGGGAGGAGCCTATATAAGAGCTCTGCTGTGGTGCTCTTTGCCTCCTCCTGCTGACCAGGAGGCGTAATCCCACAAGGATGAAATCCGTTGACTCATCGTGTCTTTAAAAAGAAAATTGGGTTTAGTGTCCCTTTAAATCTGTCTTAGAAGGATTTGGACTAGAGATAAGAATCTGCTCTTAACTCGCAGATCACTACATCTGGACCAAAAGCATGGAACCAGTGAAATAAAGCAAACATTAAAGGATTTCTTTCTGTTAAAATTTTTAAGCTAAACAACTAACATATTAAAGTTAATAAACATTAATTAAAACCTACTGACCTATATATTTTCTCCAAAACAAAGTTTCATAGCGTTCTAAAAGTTTTATCTTTTATTTGCCGATGATGTCACGTTATCCTGCCCACTATTTTCAGCACTGCATGTTCAAAATACTTAAACCAATAACTTTGTGTTTAAAGCACCATTTTGAAACCTAGGTATTGTAAACGGATTGGTACAGAGCAAAGGATACCCACGGAGTGGGTTTGGAAAACAATTAAATTTGCAGACAAGATTTCTGATATACGGTAGAGATATGTTAATGAAATGCTATTGATAAAAAGCATATTTGGGGTAGTTAGTTAGTAACAGGCATAGAAAATATTTACTTACAGTGGCCCTTTAACACTATCAAAAATCAGAGGAAAAAAAAATACCAAAGATAGGGAGGGGAAAAAAAACCAAACAAAAAAATACCTGGATTTAAAGCAAAATTGTCTATTAGGCTCTTCCATGCAATAAATGCTATTTTCTTTACTGCTGGAGAACCACTTCTGAAACCCAGTTCTTCTAATTGCAGTAGAGAGTTGATGAAACTCCCGCTACGATGTAAGGTCTAAAAAGAAAGAAAAATAAAGTTTGCTCATTATAATAAACAATTGCGTGCTTGTTATATTAAAGCATATTCAAATTTTAAAATGTCTGGCGTACCTTTCCAAGCAGCTTAACAAACAATGGCCAAAGTTTCAAAACATAGGTTTCATTTTTACTTGAAAAGAGTTTATGGAGCTCTGGAATAAGTTTCTGCAGGAGAAAATAAAATAAGTGAAAACACCATGCAAGATACTTTATGTCAGGAATAGAAAGAAGCCCTTTAGGCATATAAAAACCTAGATTTAAAAAAAAAAAATAAAAAAAACTTACAGAGGTCATCAGTTGTTCAGTCAAGGCTGCCACTTCCTGTTTTTGCAGCAACAGAGGCATGCCAATTTCTAACGCAGTTGCAGCCCGTAATCGAACTTTCGGTGCTGTGTGAACTACCAGTGGAATAATTAGCTTAGACCATTTAACAGCATCCTCAGCCATCTGTGCAGGTGTCTGTTCAAGTAGTCTGAAATATCAAAGACAGAAGGGTCTTGTATAAATATTTTAAGCTCTGCTATTCAATTGAGCATACAAAAGTTTAATATTTGACCTAGAAATCAAGTGAAAGATGTATAAACGTTCAAAGATCAAACCATGCACTCACCGCATAACAACATTTAGTGCTTCATATTCAATGACAAGTGACTGTCCATCTTTATTAAGTACACTTTCTAATGTAGAAAGTATAGTAGGTACCTAAAGAGAAAAGAAGTCTTTACTCTAGAGCCCTAAGAAAACATTGAACCAAAATGCAAGATTTCTGGGAACATTTAAAAAAAAAATGTCAACACACAACTCACCGCCTTCCCAACTTCTTCTGTAGAGAAGCTCTGTTTTGAAATCACCCAAAGTGCTCTTGTGCAAGTGTTTTTATCTGTTGTTTTGACAGCAATACTGTTAAGTGCTGAAATAATTTCTTCGATCTCGGCCCCTTGAGAGAAAGCAAAACATGTTTAACACTGTGTAAACTAGCCTTAAAGCTTATTTGCTTGCACATTTTTATAACAAGGGGAAAGATTGAACTTAGGTTAAGGGGGAACCATTCATTCAATAGCAACTGTATTAACTAGGGATGTGCAACCGGCAGTTTCGTTGGCTGCCTAATGCGGTGGCTGCTGCTTGCAGCATTCATCTCTGGTCTGAGTCAGATTTCCGTTTGTAAAAGTGCAACACGCCCAGATCTTAGTGTGCTGCTCTTCTCACAAGAAGAAATCTGGCTCCAAAAAGTGCTGAATACCACAAGTAACAGCCTTCTTCAGAATTAGCTAACGAAACTGCAGCATGTACATTCCTGGTATTAACCTTATGATACGACAGACTGCCCTAACAGGGTATAAATCTATAGGAGCGGTTGTACCCACTATTGCTAATAATTTGAGAGATTGTGCTTTTCTAATGTCAAATACAGCACTCAAACCAACTAAGCATAAAACAGAAAAAGGCAAAACATCTGAAGTTCAGAAGTGCAGTATGCATGAACTTTACTAAAATATTTTATTACCTGATAAAACTGATGCAATTTTGGGGTTAAAAACACAAAACCCGATTGCCTGAAGTGCTGCATTGCTTAGATCGGAGTTCTGGTCAGACAAATGACCCTGGGGGGGAAAAAAAAAAAACATCTGCTTTAGTGTTGATAAACAAAATACATTGAGTTGAGAGAACACTCAAGATAACGAGAAGGGAAGAAAACAAAAATGGCACACAATATCAATGTTTAAAATGTTTGTTTAGGAAACGCATAATGTCTTCACACCTCTACAAATATATCCTACCATGAAAACTTTACAAAGTCGAGAGAAATGTGTTCCAACCAGTACAGCAAACTCCTTGCCTTCTTCTCCACCAAGACGGCTGAAATTGAAAGAGTAAACAGTCAGCACAGACTATGTTACTTATCAAAGTTATGATTAAGGCCAAGAACATCAGGATTGGTGAACATTTAGATCACATCAAAACCCTTCAGAACACATATAGATCCTATCTCATTAACATCATGGTATCCCTTGCTTTAAGAATACTTGTTAAAGGGACAGTAAACCTTAAAAATAATGTTATATAATTCTGCACATAGTGCAGAATTATATAACATTATTTAGGTGCTATAGCTATAAATGTCATTTTTACCTTTTAATTTGTTAAAAATATGGTGCTTTTACAGACCCGCTCTCTGCTGAGTGGGTCTGTTATATTTAGTCAGCGCATCGGGCCAGCTGTATAGTCACAGCCCGGCCCGACCGCGCCATAAGACTAAGTGCAGCTCGCTCCTGACTAAATATAACAGACCCGCTCAGCAGAGAGCGGGTCTGTAAAAGAGCCATATTTTTAACAAATTAAAAAGGTAAAAAAGGCATTTATAGCTATAGCACCTAAATAATGTTATATAATTCTGCACTATGTGCAGAATTATATAACATTATTTTTAAGGTTTACTGTCCCTTTAATCTCAAGAGGTGCGCACACACCACACCATTTGAGTTAATTTAACTAATTTTAGGGCATGGGTTGACAAATCTGTTTAATGGAAACCTTTCTTTCTTTCATGTAATTAGCAAGAGTCCATGAGCTAGTGACGTATGGGATATACATTCCTACCAGGAGGGGCAAAGTTTCCCAAACCTCAAAATGCCTATAAATACACCCCTCACCCCACCCACAAATCAGTTTTACAAACTTTGCCTCCTATGGAGGTGGTGAAGTTTGTGCTAGATTCTACGTTGATATGCGCTCTGCAGCAGGTTGGAGCCCGGTTTTCCTCTCAGCGTGCAGTGAATGTCAGAGGGATGTGAGGAGAGTATTGCCTATTTGAATTCAATGATCTCCTTCTACGGGGTCTATTTCATAGGTTCTCTGTTATCGGTCGTAGAGATTCATCTCTTACCTCCCTTTTCAGATCGACGATATACTCTTATATATACCATTACCTCTACTGATTCTCGTTTCAGTACTGGTTTGGCTTTCTACTACATGTAGATGAGTGTCCTGGGGTAAGTAAGTCTTTTTCTGTGACACTCTAAGCTATGGTTGGGCACTTTTTTATAAAGTTCTAAATATATGTATTCAAACATTTATTTGCCTTGACTCAGGATGTTCAACATTCCTTATTTCAGACAGTCAGTTTCATATTTGGGATAATGCATACGATTAAAATCAATTTTTTCTTACCTTAAAATTTGACTTTTTCCCTGTGGGCTGTTAGGCTCGCGGGGGCTGAAAATGCTTCATTTTATTGCGTCATTCTTGGCGCGGACTTTTTTGGCGCCAAAATTTTTTTCTGTTTCCGGCATCATATGTGTCGCCGGAAGTTGCGTCATTTTTGACGTTTTTTGCGCCAAAAGTGTCAGCGTTCCGGATGTGGCGTCATTTTTGGCGCCAAAAGCATTTAGGCGCCAAATAATGTGGGCGTCTTTTTTGGCGCTAAAAAAATATGGGCGTCACTTTTGTCTCCACATTATTTAAGTCTCATTATTTATTGCTTCTGGTTGCTAGAAGCTTGTTCACTGGCATTTTTTCCCATTCCTGAAACTGTCATTTAAGGAATTTGATCAATTTTGCTTTATATGTTGTTTTTTCTATTACATATTGCAAGATGTCCCACGTTGACACTGAGTCAGAAGATACTTCTGGAAAATCGCTGCCTGGTGCTGGATCTACCAAAGTTAAGTGTATCTGCTGTAAACTTGTGGTATCTGTTCCTCCAGCTGTTTGTACTGAATGTCATGACAAACTTGTTAATGCAGATAATATTTCCTTTAGTAATGTTACATTACCTGTTGCTGTTCCGTCAACATCTAATACTCAGTGTTCCTGATAACAAGAGATTTTGTTTCTAAATCCATTAAGAAGGCTATGTCTGTTATTCCTTCTAGTAAACGTAAAAAGTCTTTTAAAACTTCTCATTTTTCAGATGAATTTTTAAATGAACATCATCATTCTGATTCTGATAATGGTTCTTCTGGTTCAGAGGATTCTGTCTCAGTGGTTGATGCTGATAAATCTTCATATTTATTTAAAATGGAATTTATTCGTTCTTTACTTAAAGAAGTCTTAATTGCATTAGAAATAGAGGATTCTGGTCCTCTTGATACTAAATCTAAACTTTTAAATAAGGTTTTTAAATCTCCTGTAGTTATTCCAGAAGTTTTTCCTGTCCCTGATGCTATTTCTGAAGTAATTTCCAGGAAATGGAATAATATGGGTAATTCATTTACTCCTTCTAAACGGTTTAAGCAATTATATCCTGTGCCATCTGACAGATTAGAGTTTTGGGACAAAATCCCTAAGGTTGATGGGGCTCTCTCTACTCTTGCTAAGCGTACTACTATTCCTACGGCAGATAGTACTTCCTTTAAGGATCCTTTAGATAGGAAAATTGAATCCTTTCTAAGAAAAGCTTACTTATGTTCAGGTAATCTTCTTAGACCTGCTATATCTTTAGCAGATGTTGCTGCAGCTTCAACTTTTTGGTTAGAAGCTTTAGCGCAACAAGTAACCGATCATAATTCTCATAGCATTATTAATCTTCAACATGCTAATAATTTTATTTGTGATGCCATCTTTTATATCATTAGAGTTGATGTCAGGTATATGTCTCTAGCTATTTTAGCTAGAAGAGCTTTATGGCTTAAAACTTGGAATGCTGATATGTCTTCTAAGTCAACTTTGCTTTCCCTTTCTTTCCAGGGTAATAAATTATTTGGTTCTCAGTTGGTTCTATTATCTCAACTGTTACTGGAGGGAAAGGAACTTTGTTACCACAGGATAAAAAATCTAAAGGTAAATTTAGGTCTAATAATAGTTTTCGTTCCTTTCGTCACAATAAGGAAAAAAAGCCTGATCCTTCATCCTCAGGAGCGGTATCAGTTTGGAAACCATCTCCAGTCTGGAATAAATCCAAGCCTTTTAGAAAACCAAAGCCAGCTCCCAAGTCCACATGAAGGTGCGGCCCTCATTCCAGCTCAGCTGGTAGGGGGCAGATTACGTTTTTTCAAAGAAATTTGGATCAATTTCATTCACAATCTTTGGATTCAGAACATTGTTTCAGAAGGGTACAGAATTGGCTTCAAGATAAGGCCTCCTGCAAAGAGATTTTTTCTTTCCCGTGTCCCAGTAAACCCAGCGAAGGCTCAAGCATTTCTGAAATGTGTTTCAGATCTAGAGTTGGCTGGAGCAATTATGCCAGTTCCAGTTCTGGAACAGGGGCTGGGGTTTTATTCAAATCTCTTCATTGTACCAAAGAAGGAGAATTCCTTCAGACCAGTTCTGGATCTAAAAATTTTGAATCGTTATGTAAGGATACCAACATTCAAAATGGTAACTGTAAGGACTATCCTGCCTTTTGTACAGCAAGGGCATATGTCCACAATAGATTTACAGGATGCATATCTGCATATTCCGATTCATCCAGATCACTATCAGATTCTGAGATTCTCTTTCCTAGACAAGCATAACCAGTTTGTGGCTCTACTGTTTGGCCTAGCAACAGCTCCAAGAATTTTTACAAAGGTTCTCGGTGCCCTTCTGTCTGTAATCAGAGAACAGGGTATTGTGGTATTTCCTTATTTGGACGATATCTTGGTACTTGCTCAGTCTTCACATTTAGCTGAATCTCATACGAATCGACTTGTGTTTCTTCAAGATCATGGTTGGAGGATCAATTTACCAAAAAGTTCATTGATTCCTCAGACAAAAGTAACCTTTTTAGGTTTCCAGATAGATTCAGTGTCCATGACTGTCTTTGACAGACAAGAGACGTCTGAAATTGATTTCAGCTTGTCGAAACCTTCAGTCACAATCATTCCCTTCGGTAGCCTTATGCATGGAAATTCTAGGTCTTATGACTGCTGCATCGGACGCGATCCCCTTTGCTCGTTTTCACATGCAACCTCTTCAGCTCTGTATGCTGAACCAGTGGTGCAGGGATTACACAAAGATATCTCAATTAATATCTTTAAAACCGATTGTACGACACTCTGACGTGGTGGACAGATCACCATCGTTTAGTTCAGGGGGCTTCTTTTGTTCTTCCGACCTGGACTGTAATTTCAACAGATGCAAGTCTTACAGGTTGGGGAGCTGTGTGGGGGTCTCTGACAGCACAAGGGGTTTGGGAATCTCAGGAGGTGAGATTACCGATCAATATTTTGGGTTTCCGTGCAATTTTCAGAGCTCTTCAGTCATGGCCTCTTCTAAAGAGAGAATCGTTTGTTTGTTTTCAGACAGACAATGTCACAACTGTGGCATACATCAATCATCAAGGAGGGACTCACAGTCCTCTGGCTATGAAAGAAGTATCTCGAATTCTGGTATGGGCGGAATCCAGCTCCTGTCTAGTTTCTGTGGTTCATATCCCAGGTGTAGACAATTGGGAAGCGGATTATCTCAGTCGCCAAACATTACATCCGGGCGAATGGTCTCTTCACCCAGAGGTATTTCTTCAGATTGTTCAAATGTGGGGACTTCCAGAAATAGATCTGATGGCCTCTCATCTAAACAAGAAACTTCCCAGGTATCTGTCCAGATCCAGGGATCCTCAAGCGGAAGCAGTGGATGCATTGTCACTTCCTTGGAAGTATCATCCTGCCTATATTTTTCCGCCTCTAGTTCTTCTTCCAAGAGTAATCTCCAAGATTCTGAAGGAATGCTAGTTTGTTCTGCTGGTGGCTCCAGCATGGCCTCACAGGTTTTGGTATGCGGATCTTGTCCGGATGGCCTCTTGCCAACCGTGGACTCTTCCGTTAAGACCAGACCTTCTGTTGCAAGGTCCTTTTTTCCATCAGGATCTCAAATCCTTAAATTTAAAAAGGTATGGAGATTGAACGCTTGATTCTTAGTCAGAGGTTTCTCTGACTCTGATTAATACTATGTTACAGGCTCGTAAATCCGTATCTAGGGAGATATATTATAGAGTCTGGAAGACTTATATTTCTTGGTATCTTTCTCATCATTTTTCCTGGCATTCTTTTAGAATTCCGAGAATTTTACAGTTTCTTCAGGATGGTTTGGATAAAGGTTTGTCTGCAAGTTCTTTGAAAGGACAAATCTCTGCTCTTTTTCACAGAAAGATTGCTAATCTTCCTGATATTAATTGTTTTGTACAAGCTTTGGTTCGTATAAAACCTGTCATTAAGTCAATTTCTCCTCCTTGGAGTTTGAATTTGGTTCTGGGGGCTCTTCAAGCTCCTCCGTTTGAACCTATGCATTCATTGGACATTAAATTACTTTCTTGGAAAGTTTTGTTCCTTTTGGCCATCTCTTCTGCTAGAAGAGTTTCTGAATTATCTGCTCTTTCTTGTGAGTCTCCTTTTCTGATTTTTCATCAGGATAAGGCGGTGTTGCGAACTTCTTTTAAATTTTTACCTAAGGTTGTGAATTCTAACAACATTAGTAGAGGAATTGTGGTTCCTTCATTATGTACTAATCCTAAGAATTCTAAGGAGAAATCATTGCATTCTTTGGATGTAGTTAGAGCTTTGAAATATTATGTTGAAGCTACTAAGAATTTCCGAAAGACTTCTAGTCTATTTGTTATCTTTTCCGGTTCTAGAAAAGGCCAGAAAGCTTCTGCCATTTCTTTGGCATCTTGGTTGAAATCTTTAATTCATCTTGCCTATGTTGAGTCGGGTAAAACTCCGCCTCAGAGGATTACAGCTCATTCTACTAGGTCAGTTTCTACTTCCTGGGCGTTTAGGAATGAAGCTTCGGTTGATCAGATTTGCAAAGCAACAACTTGGTCTTCTTTGCATACTTTTACTAAATTCTACCATTTTGATGTGTTTTCTTCTGAAGCTGTTTTTGGTAGAAAAGTACTTCAGGCAGCTGTTTCAGTTTGATTCTTCTGCTTATATTTTCAGTTTTTTTCTTTATAAGATTTAAACTTTATTTTTGGGTGTGGATTTTTTTCAGCGGAATTGGCTGTCTTTATTTTTTCCCTCCCTCTCTAGTGACTCTTGCGTGGAAGATCCACATCTTGGGTAGTCATTATCCCATACATCACTAGCTCATGGACTCTTGCTAATTACATGAAAGAAATGAATTTATCAGGTAAGTTTTTACATAAATTATATTAGCAAGAGTCCATGAGGCCCACCCTTTTTTGTGGTGGTTATGATTTTTTTGTATAAAGCACAATTATTCCAATTCCTTATTTTTATGCTTTCGCACTTTTTTCTTATCACCCCACTTCTTGGCTATTCGTTAAACTGATTTGCGGGTGTGGTGAGGGGTGTATTTATAGGCATTTTGAGGTTTGGGAAACTTTGCCCCTCCTGGTAGGAATGTATATCCCATACGTCACTAGCTCATGGACTCTTGCTAATATGAAAGAAATGAATTTATCAGGTAAGTTCTTACATAAATTATGTTTTTTCACAGCTACAGCAGCTTCCCCCACCTAGAGAAACTCCATTTACATGTCAGCAGTGACTAATCCTGCTTCTTCCAATCACAGCTTTCCCCCCAGGGTAGTCATTGCCTGAGGCCATGCGGTGATTGGAGGAAGCAGAATTAGTCATTGTTAAAAGGGACAGTCAAGTATAAATTAAACTTTCATTATTCAGATAGGACTTTTAATTTTAATTGACTTTCCAATTTACTTTTATCATCAAATTTGCTTTTTTTCCTCTTGGTATTCTTAGTTTAAACTAAACATAGGTAGGCTCATATGCTAATTTCTAAGCCTTTGAGGGCTGTCTCTTATCACAGGCTTTTTAAATCTCTTTTCAACACAAAGAGACAGAAAGTACACATGGGCTATATAGATAACACTGTGTGCAGGCACAGAAAGTTATTTAAGATCTAGCACAAAACAATGCTAAATTTAAGACAATAGATAATAAACAGTCACAGTCATGTGATTAGGGGGCTGGAAGAAGGTTCCTAGATACAAGGTAATCACAAAGGTAAAAAGTACATTAATATAACTGTTGGTTATGCAAAACTGGGGAATGAGTAATAAAGGGATTATCTATCTTTTAAAACAATAACAATTCTATGGTTGACTGTCCCTTTAACGTGTGAATAGAGGATCTCTAGGTGGGGGAAGCTGCTGTAGCTGTGAAAAGGAAAAGGTAATTTTTTTAGCAAAACGGCTGCTTTGTAAACTTTGATGAATTAAAGTGTTTTTAATAGTATTTTTTAAAAACGGGCTTTTATGCACCAAAGTTTACCTTCACTTTAACCAAAAATGGGCCTATACATCACATTCCTGCTTTTTAAACAAAGATAGCAAGAGAACGAAGAAAAATTAATCGGAGTAAATTAGAAAGTTGCTTAAAATTGCATGTTCTATCTGAATCTTGAGAGAAAAAAAAATGTGGGTTTAGTGTCCCTTTAATATATTGGTATATGGTCACTTAGATCAGTTCTAATAGGTGTTATCTTCTAGGAGTAGATAATGATAGGAGGATTGTATATATTGAACTAACATGTTTTGTATTTGATAGGAGGTGCCTCCATACAAGCACTAAAAACATAAAATTATGCTTACCTGAACATTCTCTTTTCTTCTGACGGGAAGAGTCCAGTCCACAGCTGCATTCATTAACCCAGCCAAAGGCTATAAATACCTCCCCCACTTCCCTCATCCCCCAGTCATTCTGCCAAGGGAACAAGGAACAGTAGGAGAAATATAAGGGTGAAAAAAAAAGTGCCTGAAGAACAAAAATATACTACTGCCCCATAAAGCACGGGCGGGAGCTGTAGACTCTTCCCGTCAGACGAAAAGAAAATTATCAGGTAAGCATAATTTATATTTTTCTTCTTAAACGGGAAGAGTCCACAGCTGCATTTATTACTTTTAGGAAAACAATACCCAAGCTAGAGGACACTGAATGCAAACAAAGGGTGGGTACAAAAAACAGAATTTATGTTTACCTGATAAATTTCTTTCTCCAACGGTGTGTCCGGTCCACGGCGTCATCCTTACTTGTGGGATATTCTCTTCCCCAACAGGAAATGGCAAAGAGCCCAGCAAAGCTGGTCACATGATCCCTCCTAGGCTCCGCCTACCCCAGTCATTCGACCGACGTTAAGGAGGAATAATAGCATAGGAGAAACCATATGGTACCGTGGTGACTGTAGTTAAAGAAAATAAATTATCAGACCTGATTAAAAAACCAGGGCGGGCCGTGGACCCGACACACCGTTGGAGAAAGAAATTTATCAGGTAAACATAAATTCTGTTTTCTCCAACATAGGTGTGTCCGGTCCACGGCGTCATCCTTACTTGTGGGAACCAATACCAAAGCTTTAGGACACGGATGAAGGGAGGGAGCAAATCAGGTCACCTAAATGGAAGGCACCACGGCTTGCAAAACCTTTCTCCCAAAAATAGCCTCAGAAGAAGCAAAAGTATCAAACTTGTAAAATTTGGTAAAAGTGTGCAGTGAAGACCAAGTCGCTGCCCTACATATCTGATCAACAGAAGCCTCGTTCTTGAAGGCCCATGTGGAAGCCACAGCCCTAGTGGAATGAGCCGTGATTCTTTCGGGAGGCTGCCGTCCGGCAGTCTCGTAAGCCAATCTGATGATGCTTTTAATCCAAAAAGAGAGAGAGGTAGAAGTTGCTTTTTGACCTCTCCTTTTACCTGAATAAACAACAAACAGGGAAGATGTTTGTCTAAAATCCTTTGTAGCATCTAAATAGAATTTTAGAGCGCGAACAACATCCAAATTGTGCAACAAGCGTTCCTTCTTTGAAACTGGTTTCGGACACAGAGAAGGTACGATAATCTCCTGGTTAATGTTTTTGTTAGAAACAACTTTTGGAAGAAAACCAGGTTTAGTACGTAAAACCACCTTATCTGCATGGAACACCAGATAAGGAGGAGAACACTGCAGAGCAGATAATTCTGAAACTCTTCTAGCAGAAGAAATTGCAACTAAAAACAAAACTTTCCAAGATAATAACTTAATATCAACGGAATGTAAGGGTTCAAACGGAACCCCCTGAAGAACTGAAAGAACTAGATTGAGACACCAAGGAGGAGTCAAAGGTTTGTAAACAGGCTTGATTCTAACCAGAGCCTGAACAAAGGCTTGAACATCTGGCACAGCTGCCAGTTTTTTGTGAAGTAACACCGACAAGGCAGAAATCTGTCCCTTCAGGGAACTTGCCGATAATCCTTTTTCCAATCCTTCTTGAAGGAAGGATAGAATCCTAGGAATCTTAACCTTGTCCCAAGGGAATCCTTTAGATTCACACCAACAGATATATTTTTTCCAAATTTTGTGGTAAATCTTTCTAGTTACAGGCTTTCTGGCCTGAACAAGAGTATCGATAACAGAATCTGAGAAACCTCGCTTCGATAAAATCAAGCGTTCAATCTCCAAGCAGTCAGCTGGAGTGAAACCAGATTCGGATGTTCGAACGGACCCTGAACAAGAAGGTCTCGTCTCAAAGGTAGCTTCCAAGGTGGAGCCGATGACATATTCACCAGATCTGCATACCAAGTCCTGCGTGGCCACGCAGGAGCTATCAAGATCACCGACGCCCTCTCCTGATTGATCCTGGCTACCAGCCTGGGGATGAGAGGAAACGGCGGGAACACATAAGCTAGTTTGAAGGTCCAAGGTGCTACTAGTGCATCCACTAGAGCCGCCTTGGGATCCCTGGATCTGGACCCGTAGCAAGGAACTTTGAAGTTCTGACGAGAGGCCATCAGATCCATGTCTGGAATGCCCCAAAGTTGAGTGACTTGGGCAAAGATTTCCGGATGGAGTTCCCACTCCCCCGGATGCAATGTCTGACGACTCAGAAAATCCGCTTCCCAATTTTCCACTCCCGGGATGTGGATAGCAGACAGGTGGCAGGAGTGAGACTCCGCCCATAGAATAATCTTGGTCACTTCTTCCATCGCTAGGGAACTCCTTGTTCCCCCCTGATGGTTGATGTACGCAACAGTCGTCATGTTGTCTGATTGAAACCGTATGAACTTGGTCCTCGCTAGCTGAGGCCAAGCCTTGAGAGCATTGAATATCTCTCTCAGTTCCAGAATATTTATCGGTAGAAGAGATTCTTCCCGAGACCAAAGACCCTGAGCTTTCAGGGATCCCCAGACCGCGCCCCAGCCCATCAGACTGGCGTCGGTCGTGACAATGACCCACTCTGGTCTGTGGAATGTCATCCCTCGTGACAGGTTGTCCAGGGACAGCCACCAACGGAGTGAGTCTCTGGTCCTCTGATTTACTTGTATCTTTGGAGACAAGTCTGTATAGTCCCCATTCCACTGACTGAGCATGCACAGTTGTAATGGTCTTAGATGAATGCGCGCAAAAGGAACTATGTCCATTGTCGCTACCATCAACCCGATCACTTCCATGCACTGAGCTACGGAAGGAAGAGGAACGGAATGAAGTATTCGACAAGAGTCCAGAAGCTTTGTCTTTCTGGCCTCTGTTAGAAAAATCCTCATTTCTGAGGAGTCTATAATTGTTCCCAAGAAGGGAACCCTTGTTGACGGGGATAGAGAACTCTTTTCCACGTTCACTTTCCAGCCGTGCGATCTGAGAAAGGCCAGGACGATGTCCGTGTGAGCCTTTGCTCGAGGGAGGGACGACGCTTGAATCAGAATGTCGTCCAGGTAAGGTACAACTGCAATGCCCCTTGGTCTTAGCACAGCTAGAAGGGACCCTAGTACCTTTGTGAAAATCCTTGGAGCAGTGGCTAATCCGAAAGGAAGCGCCACGAACTGGTAATGTTTGTCCAGGAATGCAAACCTTAGGAACCGATGATGTTCCTTGTGGATAGGAATATGTAGATACGCATCCTTTAAATCCACCGTGGTCATGAATTGACCTTCCTGGATGGAAGGAAGGATAGTTCGAATGGTTTCCATCTTGAAAGATGGGACCTTGAGAAATTTGTTTAAGATCTTGAGATCTAGGATTGGTCTGAACGTTCCCTCTTTTTTGGGAACTATGAACAGATTGGAGTAGAACCCCATCCCTTGTTCTCTCAATGGAACAGGATGAATCACTCCCATTTTTAACAGGTCTTCTACACAATGTAAGAACGCCTGTCTTTTTATGTGGTCTGAAGACAACTGAGACCTGTGGAACCTTCCCCTTGGGGGAAGTCCCTTGAATTCCAGAAGATAACCCTGGGAGACTATTTCTAGCGCCCAAGGATCCAGAACATCTCTTGCCCAAGCCTGAGCGAAGAGAGAGAGTCTGCCCCCCACCAGATCCGGTCCCGGATCGGGGGCCGATATTTCATGCTGTCTTGGTAGCAGTGGCAGGTTTCTTTGCCTGCTTTCCCTTGTTCCAGCCTTGCATTGGTCTCCAAGCTGGCTTGGCCTGAGAAGTATTACCCTCTTGCTTAGAGGACGTAGCACCTTGGGCTGGTCCGTTTTTACGAAAGGGACGAAAATTAGGTCTATTTTTTGCCTTGAAAGGCCGATCCTGAGGAAGGGCATGGCCCTTACCCCCAGTGATATCAGAGATAATCTCTTTCAAGTCAGGACCAAACAGCGTTTTCCCCTTGAAAGGAATGTTTAGTAGCTTGTTCTTGGAAGACGCATCAGCCGACCAAGATTTCAACCAAAGCGCTCTGCGCGCCACAATAGCAAACCCAGAATTCTTAGCCGCTAACTTAGCCAATTGCAAAGAGGCGTCTAGAGTGAAAGAATTAGCCAATTTGAGAGCATTGACTCTGTCCATAATCTCCTCATAAGGAGGAGAGTCACTATCGAGCACCTTAAACAGTTCATCAAACCAGAAATATGCGGCTGTAGTGACAGGGACAATGCATGAAATGGGTTGTAGAAGGTAACCCTGCTGAACAAACATCTTTTTAAGCAAACCTTCTAATTTTTTATCCATAGGATCTTTGAAAGCACAACTATCCTCTATGGGAATAGTGGTGCGTTTGTTTAAAGTAGAAACCGCTCCCTCGACCTTGGGGACTGACTGCCATAAGTCCTTTCTGGGGTCGACCATAGGAAACAATTTTTTAAATATGGGGGGAGGGACGAAAGGAATACCGGGCCTTTCCCATTCTTTATTAACAATGTCCGCCACCCGCTTGGGTATAGGAAAAGCTTCTGGGAGCCCCGGCACCTCTAGGAACTTGTCCATTTTACATAGTTTCTCTGGGATGACCAAATTTTCACAATCATCCAGAGTGGATAATACCTCCTTAAGCAAAATGCGGAGATGTTCCAATTTAAATTTAAAAGTAATCACATCAGATTCAGCCTGCTGAGAAATGTTCCCTAAATCAGTAATTTCTCCCTCAGACAAAACCTCCCTGGCTCCCTCAGATTGGGTTAGGGGCCCTTCAGAGATATTAATATCAGCGTCGTCATGCTCTTCAGTAACTAAAACAGAGCATCCACGCTTACGCTGACAAGGGTTCATTTTGGCTAAAATGTTTTTGACAGAATTATCCATTACAGCCGTTAATTGTTGCATAGTAAGGAGTATTGGCGCGCTAGATGTACTAGGGGCCTCCTGAGTGGGCAAGACTCGTGTAGACGAAGGAGGGAATGATGCAGTACCATGCTTACTCCCCTCACTTGAGGAATCATCTTGGGCATCATTGTCATTATCACATAAATCACATTTATTTAAATGAATAGGAATTCTGGCTTCCCCACATTCAGAACACAGTCTATCTGGTAGTTCAGACATGTTAAACAGGCATAAACTTGATAAGAAAGTACAAAAAACGTTTTGAAATAAAACCGTTACTGTCACTTTAAATTTTAAACTGAACACACTTTATTACTGCAATTGCGAAAAAACATGAAGGAATTGTTCAAAATTCACCAAACTTTCACCACAGTGTCTTAAAGCCTTGAAAATATTGCACACCAATTTTGGAAGCTTTAACCCTTAAAATAACGGAACCGGAGCCGTTTTAAGCTTTAACCCCTTTACAGTCCCTGGTATCTGCTTTGCTGAGACCCAACCAAACCCAAGGGGAATACGATACCAAATGATGCCTTCAGAAGTCTTTTATCAGTATCAGAGCTCCTCTCACATGCGACTGCATGCCATGCCTCTCAAAAACAAGTGCGCAACACCGGCGCGAAAATGAGACTCTGCCTATGCTTTGGGAAAGCCCCTAAAGAATAAGGTGTCTAAAACAGTGCCTGCCGATATAATTATATCAAAATACCCAGAATAAATGATTCCTCAAGGCTAAATAAGTGTTAATATCAATCGATTTAGCCCAAAAAATGTCTACAGTCTAAATAAGCCCTTGTGAAGCCCTTATTTACAATCGTAATAAACATGGCTTACCGGATCCCATAGGGAAAATGACAGCTTCCAGCATTACATCGTCTTGTTAGAATGTGTCATACCTCAAGCAGCAAAGGACTGCAAACTGTTCCCCCAACTGAAGTTAATGCTCTCAACAGTCCTGTGTGGAACAGCCATGGATTTTAGTTACGGTTGCTAAAATCATTTTCCTCATACAAACAGAATTCTTCATCTCTTTTCTGTTTCTGAGTAAATAGTACGTACCAGCACTATTTGAAAATAACAAACTCTTGATTGAATAATGAAAAACTACAGTTAAACACTAAAAAACTCTAAGCCATCTCCGTGGAGATGTTGCCTGTACAACGGCAAAGAGAATGACTGGGGTAGGCGGAGCCTAGGAGGGATCATGTGACCAGCTTTGCTGGGCTCTTTGCCATTTCCTGTTGGGGAAGAGAATATCCCACAAGTAAGGATGACGCCGTGGACCGGACACACCTATGTTGGAGAAAAAGGCGGCTCCTTCGAAAAGGCACCACTGCCTGAAAATTACTCTACACCCCATACAAGAAAAAAAAAACGGAAACCCGGGTAACCACTCAGTTATGTAAAGCCATGCTAGAGACCACTCAGACTCAGTCTGCTGAGCACAAGGCTTCAGAGGAGTCAACCTTGCGGCACTCAACTCCCACAGAAAACATTTCTGACCTAGAACTAAAAACCCTCCATCAACCCCCGAAAGGGAGAAAAGAGGAACCCGTAAATGATCCAAAGGACCATCCAACACAGGCTCAAGCCACGAGAGGGAGAAAAGACCAACCTATGAAATATCAAAAGGATCTTATCCCGCTTAGAGCAACCGACGTTGCCACAGGACCACTGCCCAGGAAAAACAGCCCATAAGAGGACAAGGACTAGAAGATAGGTCCCTAGTCAGGAGAAAGTTTTTTTCTCTATCACTAAGATGACCAGAAAGTCACCCACATAATCCTGACATCACACCATACCAACCATGGTGAATCCAACAAGAGTTCCCCCTTGAAACCAAGACAAGTAAAAACCCGTCCGGCTTAACAAGCGTAGACACAGAGCGAGAGAAAGCCGTCTTAGCCGCCAAAAAGCTCTCCAAAGAGGGGACAGAGCCACCTGTGAGCAAAACTCACGATGATCAAACTCCAGGAAGCAAAGCTGTCCTGAGCCATCGTGGGACACCTTCCACCAAGAGAGGCAGAAAAGTTTCTAACACAGCTCTCGTTAAAAGAGCGTAACATCCTGGCAGGAGACGCAGCCAGTAGAGAGATGGGCACAAAGAATCCCCACATTAACAGGGACAGATTCAAAATCAGAAATTGGTCCATACTGCAAAAGCAGACTGATCCCCGACTTCCTTCCAGGATAACGATCCCAGCCCAAAGGCTAGTAAAAGACCGAAAACAAGAGTCTTAGACCCTTGGAAGAAAAAGGATGGTTCCACAAGGAATCAAACCCAGACCGAACTGGCAGGCTATCCTGAACTTATGACAGGAACCTCATGCTCGGGTCTAAGGACCCCTACACAGCAGCCTTCCAAAAAGAACACTCCCCAGGGGAAGAAAAGTACTCTGACCCACGGCATCACAATACATTCCCTAATTGAGGACGCAACGAAAAAACCCTACGAGGTGAGAAAACAAGGACCCACGGGTCCTGCACAGATACTGAGGTACCTCCCACTACAGGAGAACACTGAAAAACCCCTTCCTCAACCCAGGTGAGAAGAGGATTTAGGCAACGGTAACCACCCTACCAACAGAGGCTAAACCCCAGTATCGTCCGTCCAGTTGGAACCGCAACTGGAGCCTACCAGAAGCATCATATGTTCCAGCAGACAAGTAGGGATCAGTCAAACCTCAGACTGAAGCCTCAGGCTAATATAAATTTCCCCATGAGAGTCAGAAACCTCCCGCCCTTTCCAATAGGCCACGCGGGAGAAAAAACCCTAAGGTTAAACAGGACCGGCCATATCCATTCCAGGCAAGACATGGTCTAAGCCGGAGTCCACGAAAAACAGAACTGATCCGAAGATCTAAAGCTCCTGAGGAACCCGTAAAGCTCGGGTAGGAGGCGCACCCAGACAGTGCTTTCAAGCCATCTAAATCCTTAGATGTAAAGAACCTAGAAACAACCACAAAACCAAGAGTACAAAAAAGGACTCAGTTTCAGAGGGGGGCAACCAGACTCCTGAATTGCAAGGTAATCCATGTAGACAGGCCCAACGACCTGACCCACACAATGGAGAATATAATGGTCAAATTTCTGACCCAGACAGGCGGAAAGACTGCAACTGACCACAGACCTCCTATCCCTAAGCCAAAAGGGCTAGATCTGCAATAAGATCGACGGATAGCACCTGAGAGTCCAAAGACCCTGGTATGATAAGGAGCAGTTCATATCTTGAGAAAACGACAGTTTCCAGAGATCCTAGCAGGATCTGTCTCCTGACATCCTTGAAATGAAACGGGAATCTCGCAGCTCTTGGTAGAAAGACAGGGAGGGCCCCTGCACTCTACGTACTAAAGCAAACAAAACACTGAGAAAGTAAAGAGGGACATGCCAACACTTCCAGATAAATGACCCAACCCAAGACGGGAGGGAAGGAAACATTGCCCTCGCAAAATGAATGCGACTAGGCCACGGAGTCGTCATCCAGAGATACCGCAAATCATCCACCCTATAGTAGACCTCCGGAAGCAATCTCATTTCCAGATCCAAAGGAATGGAAGCCTATTGTTCCGAGTCTCCAGGGACCCTAGGAACCACGATGACATCTGTAAAAAACAGTCACGCATCACAAGCTATAATGTAAGCAAAAACCAACTTATATTGGAGCTCTCAACCTCCCTACCAGAAGCGTTGAGTGTACACCCCAGGCCCTTTACTACGTAGTAGGATCCGAGCCCGGAGTTCATAAAACTGAGCCTAGAGACAGTTCTCCATTTTCAGTTTTTTTTTTTTGTTTTGTTTTTTTTAAATCCAACAGGATTATCAGCACCCCGAGGATGACATGAACCCAAGAAACAGTAGACAGCGCCCGACCAGTACATGCCTGGTAAAAACACTCCAGAACTGTCAAAGGTCCAAGAAAAATCGACCCAAAGTTTCGATAATATGAACCATAAAACATAACCTCGGTCTTAACCAAAGTGCGCAACTTCCAAGGAAGTGCCCATGCGACCACAAAATCGCATGTATCGGTTCAAGAGAAAGAACATTCCCAAAACGGAAATTATATCAAACATGAGCTTTATACAAGAGAACAGAATACATCCTACCGGATTAATAAGAAACATAAGGCAGCACCGGTGGTTGTACGCCAAACCGGACCAGCCGATCAGAGGCCCCTCCCAAGCTCAGATCTAGAACCGATACATAAAGGAAAAACATAAAAAACGGAGACATCAAGGAGATTAGTTTCATTCCCCAGCGTCATACACAATGTTCCATCTGGCATCTAATGCCTCGGATCTCTCGGCCCACTAGGACTGGGATCCTCTAGCAATGCCAAAACATGCCGTAGTAGGACGCGAAGACGTGCCAACCTATAACGAAAGGCAAAGTCATCCCTTGCCGGATCGACAAACTACTCCGGCCCCAAGGTTGGGGGCCCCTGAAGCCTCAGAAGCCCACTCTTCCCCAGGAGACCGAACTGAGTCAGGCAATCCCACGCCCGACGGGCCCTGGTTAACAGAACAGTATCTTAAAATGAGCTAAGGCCGCAGATATGCCCATGCGGAACCGTGCCGTAACCTCTGGAGGAAACAAGCCACCTTCCGGAGGAGTAAAGGCCATAGGGACACCTGCTTGTGTAGCAAAGGAAGGTTCTGGGACACGCACCTCACAGGACCTAGAATCCTCGGGGGCGGATGGCTCAACGTACTCTGAGGACCCTGAATCGGGAGAAGAGAGTACTCTGGAATGGCAATTGAAACATAACTGATGGGCATGGATAACCCAGGCCATTTCATATTCATCACAAGACACATTCTCCGCATCAGACATCCGTGTAAAAAAAAAAAAAAAAAAAACGAAACCACCATCTTGGGATTACAAAAATGACAAACAAACTGGCACCTCTATTACACCCCCAACGGCTGGGACACTCACCACCTCCTGTGAACAAAATAATCGACGAGCAGACTGTCGCCACAGTCGGCATACGGATGTGAAACCGTAACCGGTCACAAGGTGCACCGCGCAAGTCATAAAAAGAGCGCGCAAATCTAAGATCAATAAGGCCGTAATGTTCCGAAAAGCCACAAGCCTAAAGTATTACTACACAATCAGCAGATAGAACCACATTGCAAACATGATTAAAGTTCCCCCTGTTCAATAACCCCCTCAGAGGATATTAACCCACGATTCCTAATTTAAGATTAAAGGAGTCCCACTGGGACCCTACCTTTTCACGTTAACATCACATAATCAAGTAAAATGAAACAATCTTAACGGAATCTACGCCGTGGAAAAGGAACACGGCCCTTCAAGTGTGACAGATTGCCTCTGACATGGACTTGAGTGAATAAAGGCAGGCAGCGAAACTCGTCAACTCTGATTGCCAAGGAGCTGTTAATATGAGTCGGGATGGCTTTGCAGAAAAACTCTCCCTGCATTTCCAGACTCTAACCTTCATTCATTTAATGAGAGGCTGACAGGACTACTTAAAACTCCAGTCAATTTTAAAGAGTACTACCCTCCATAAGAGACTATCACAAACTTCTGACACTTCTCTGCCAACCACCTGTGATGAAAGGCAAAGAATGACTGGGGGGGGGGGGGGGGGAGTATTTATAGCCTTTGCCTCCTCCTGGTGGCCAGGTTCTGAATTCCCAAAAGTAATGAACGCAGCTGTGGACTCTTCCTGTTAAGAAAAGGGGGCTTGCATAGGCATATAAAACATTTGTGGGTGCGGTAGCCACTCTGCTGCCGCCAAAATAAAGAGGGATACGAGACACCTTATTTTCAAAGCAACAATGGTCTTTCAAATAAGTGATTACTTAGGTTATAGTAAGTGCTACAACAGAGTCACAGTACAATACAAACCATAGAAGACCCTTGTTTGAAAGAGGTAGGTTGCACCTTTTAAATTAGGTATTTTATGCCCTTTTAGATTTCAAGTGGTTATAGTAATGATCTACCAGCAACTTCTACAATTATGTTCTGCCTTTGTGATGTTGAGGAGCAATGATTAACCTTTCTCTGAGCAAATAAAACAAAAAATTGCAGGTATCCAGATAAATGAAATTGGGTGACAAATATAAAAAAAAGAGAGGGGATACATTAAACACATTAGGACAGTGGTAGAAAATAGACTGTCAAAATGACTTGTGTGAACCATCTGAGTTAGAAAGCATCTTTACAGTTACATTTTATATTCTGCACAATCACAAAAATAAAATACAAATTTGTATAATACTGTATACATTTTCTAATTTTTTTTAAAATGAGTAATTTTTATTGAAAAGCCCAACATAGAATTCTTAAAGGACCACTCAATGCTGTAGAATTTCATAACTAACAAGTACATAAGACAATGATTTAACAGCTACTCAGAAAGAAAAACTACTGCTTATCTGAAAATCAGACAAATTTATTTTTTCTACCATTTTATGGCCCCCTGTGACAGCCATCAGCCAATCACAGACTAGTATAAGTATACTGTGAGCTTGTGCACATGCTCAGTAGGACCTTGTCCTCAAGAAAGTGTATACAACAACAAGATTGTGCAAAATTTGATAATGAAAATTGGCCATGTTTTAAAAATGCACACTCTGAATCATAAGAGACTTGAGTGTCTCTTTAATGTGGGCGTTTCTCAAGCGATGCACTTATGTTCATGATTGTCAATTTATTAGTAATATTTTATTTTATAAGGTTTTCAAATGAGAAAAAATAAAATAAAAAACAGAAGAACACCCCAACAACAAAGTCTGAAACATTAGGGACACTGTACCCAAAATTTTTCATGATTCAGATTGAGCATGAAATTAAGCAACTTTCTAATTTACTCCTATTATCAAATTTTCTTCATTCTCTTGGTATCTTTATTTGAAATGCAAGAATGCAAGTTTAGATGCCGGCCCATTTTTGGTGAACAACCTGGGTTGTCCTTGCCAATTGGTGGATAAATTCATCCACCAATAAAAAGTGCTATCCAGAGTACTGAAACAAAAAAAAAAGCTTAGATGCCTTTTTCAAAAAATGATAGCAAGAGAACGAAGAAAAATTGATAATAGGAGTAAATTAGAAAGTTGCTTCAGATTGCATGCTCTTTCTGAATTACAAAAGAAAAAAATTTGGGTTCAGTGACCCTTTAAGGAAAACCACTTCCACAACCTCAGAAAAAATAACTTCTAGGCTGAACCAAAAAACCCCACCACTAGGATCTAAACAAAACCTCATGCTAACCAGGGCATATTCAGCAATTAAAGAAAATACTCTGATCCATTATAGGCAAGCAACAGTACAAAAGCAACATACTGTTTTTAACTCCCGAATACCAATAGTCAGCTTCAGAGTAGTAATGCGCTGCTAGGACCTAGAGGAAAACATCTGGCAAACCAATAGGGCTGCAACTAACGATTATTTTCATGATCGACTAATCGGCCGATTATTTTTTCGATTAATCGGATAAAAAATTAATTCTTTCCTACATTTAAAATAAAATCCACATACTGAGCGTTATAAATATAAACTTCCGGTGTTATAAATATAAGCTTTAAATAAAACGTTAGATTAAAACAACTGTTGGTCCAATTTTTTAAGCAGCAGAACAAATTTTTATAATTAAGCAAAACCAAACCACAAACTGTTTGAAAAGAGATAGAAGCAGAAAGAGGTAGACAGACTACCACTGTTTATAACATTGTCAACATGCTCCTGGCTGAGGCTGGCTCTCTTTTTTGCAGCTATTTTGCCTGCAGCAGAGAAGAGATGCTCAGATGGTGTTGAGGTGCCTGAGATGCATATATAGGGTTTTGCCAATATTACCAAGGTGGGATATTTATCTTTGTTAGTTCTCCACCAATGCAAGGAGCCTCACCATGAAATCCAGGCTTACTTTGTTGAAACATAAAAATATCTTAAATATCTATATGCAGTGGTAAATAACCATCTATAAAGGTTAGGGGGTAAATATCTAGTCCACTCTTAAAATAACAGATATATACTTACAGAGGTTGAATTTGGTACATATAACAATTAAAAATAGGGAGAGAGAAAAAAAAAAAAAAGAAAAAAAAAAAAGGGCAAAAAGGGATAAAGACTATATATCAGTAAAAGGACACATCCTTACACATTTATCTATAGAGTACATATATCAGCAATAGCAAGTGATACACTAAAAATTGTGCAAACAGGTAGTGACATCAATTCATATAACAAATTATATAACAAATGCCATCAATCTAGGGCTAGGTGTAAACAACAAGCTTGGCGCTTTATCATGCAAAGCCTAGTCCCAAATCACCTGAATTTAAAACAATCCAAATTATGACTCCTATTTTATTTCTGGGTTGCACATAAGACAGGAGCAGTTGTAAACTTAAAAAGAAACTTAGTGTCCTAAAAAAGTGAAAAGTAAAATATCTAGACGTCCTTTAGGCTAAGGGCATAACCATAAAACACAATACCATGTGCAGGAGCTCATTGGAGTAAAGCAGCTGGTGCTGTGCACAGACCAACTAATAGATTACGAGATTCGTTGACAACTATTTTCATAATCGATTATGCCAATTAGTTGTTGCAGCTCTAGACAAGACATATCTGCGTAGCAGCCAATCATCTAGCTCCCAGCTTTGGCATGCTTTCAAACAAAGAACACTAGAAACAAAACAATTGATGTAAGAACTTATCCGATAAATTCATTTCTCTCATATAGGCATGAGTCCATGACCTAGTGACGTATGAATATACAATCCTACCAGGAGGGGCAAAGTTTCCGAAAACCTCAATATGCCTATAAATACACCCCTCACCACACCCACAATTCAGTTTAACGAATAGCCAAGTAGTGGGGTGATAAAATAAGGAGTAGAAAAGCATACAAAAAAGAGGAACTGGAATAAAAATTTAACTTTTATGTAAAAATCATAACCACCAAAAAGAGGGTGGGCCTCATGGACTCTTGCCAATATGAAAAAAAAAATGAATTTCAGGTAAGTTCTTACATAAATTATGGTTTTCTTTCATGTAATTGGCAAGAGTCCATGAGCTAGTGACATGGGATAGAAATACCCAAGATGTGGAAGACCACAGAAGAGCCACTAGAAAGGGAGGGATAAAATAAAAACAGCCATTTCCGCTTAAAATAAATCTACAAAAAAAAAAAAAATTATGCTTACCTGATAAATGAATTTCTTCTACGATACAACAAGTCCACGGATTTCATCCTTACTTGTGGGATATTAACCTCTTGCCAACAGAAAGTGGCAAAGAGCACCACAGCAGAGATATAGATATCTCCTCCCTTCCCTCCACCTCCAGTCATTCGACCCAAGTTAGGAAGAGAAAGGAAAAGCCAAAAGGTGCAGAGGTGACTGAAGTTTCTAAAAACATAACAATCTAAATCTGTCTGAAAAATGACAGGGAGGGCCGTGGACTCGTATCGTAGAAGAAATCAATTTATCAGGTAAGCATAAATTTACTTTTCTTCTACAAGATACGAGTCCACGGATTTCATCCTTAGTTGTGGGATACAATACCAAAGCTACAGGACACAGATGAAACAGGAGGGACAAGACAGAGACCTGCTTGACAGAGGCACCACTGCTTAAAGAACTTTCCTCCCAAACACAGCCTCAGAAGAAGCAAAAGTATCACATTTGTAAAATTTGGAAAAAGTATGAAGAGACGACCAAGTCGCAGCCTTGCAAATCTGTTCAACAGAAGCATCGTTTTCAGCCCATGTGGAAGCCACAGCCCTAGTAGAATGAGCCGTAATTCTTTCAGGAGGCTGCTGTCCAGCAGTCTCATATGCCAGGCGGATGATACTACTCAGCCAAAAAGAAAGAGGTAGCCGTAGCTTTCTGACCCCTACGCTTTCCAGAAAAAAAAAAAAAAACAATGAATAATGAAGATGATTGACGGAAATCCTTAGTCGCCTGCAAGTAAAAAACTTCAAGGCACGGACCACGTCCAAGTTATGCAACAGACGCTCCTTCTTAGAAGGATTAGGACACAAGGAAGGAACAACAATTTCCTGATTAATATTCTTATTTGAAACAACCTTAGGAAGGAATCCAGGTTTGGTACGTAAAACCACCTTATCAGAATGAAAGATAAGGCGAGTCACATTGTAACGCTGAAAGCTCAGAAACTCTACGAGCAGAAGAAATAGCAACCAAAAACAAAACTTTCCAAGATAACAATCTAATATCTATGGAATGCATGGGATCAAACGGAACCCCTTGAAGAACACTAAGGACTAAATTCAAACTGCAGGGTGGAGCAATTGGTCTAAAGACAGGCTTAATTCTAGATAGAGCCTGACAAAAAGAACATCTGAAACATCTGCCAAACGTTTGTGTAGCAAAATTGACAAAGCAGAAATCTGTCCCTTTAAGGAATTCGCTGATAACCCTTTCTCCAATCCTTCTTGGAGTAAAGACAATCTTGGGAATCCTAACTTTACTCTATGGAGTAGCCCTTGGATTCACACCAAAAAAGATATTTGCGCCATATCTTATGATAGATCTTTCTAGTGACAGGCTTACGTGCCTGAATCAAAGTATCGATGACCGAATCGGAGAATCCCCGCTTAGATAAAATCAAGCGTTCAATCTCCAAGCAGTCAGCTGCAGAGAATTTAGATTTGGATGTTGGAAAGGTCCATGAATGAGAAGGTCCTGTCTCAATGGAAGTTTCTATGGTAGCAGAGAGGACATGTCCACTAGATCCGCATACCAAGTCCTGCATGGCCACACAGGTGCGATCAGAATTACTGAAGCTCTCTCCTGTTTGATCCGAGCAATCACATGGGGAAGGAGAGGAAACGGTGGAAACACAAGCTAGGCTTAACGACTAAGGCACTGCCAAGGCATCTATCAGTTCAGCCTGAGGATCCCTTGACCTGGATCCATATCTAAGAAGCTTGGCATTCTGTCAAGATGCCATCAGATCCAATTCCGGTCTGCCCCATCGTAGAATCAGTGAGGCAAATACCTCCGGATGGAGTTCCCACTCCACCGGGTGAAAGGCCTGTTGGCTTAAGAAATCCGCTTCCCAATTGTCTACTCCTGGGATGTAGATTGCTCCGCCCATCGAATTATCTTGGATACTTCTGTCATCGCTAAGTAACTCCTCGTTCCCCCCTGATGATTGATATAAGCCACAGTCGTGATGTTATCCGACTGGAATCTGATGAATTTGGCCAAAGCCAACTGAGGCCATGCCTGAAGCACATTGAATATTGCTCTCAATTCCAGAACATTGATTGGAAGTAGAGACTCTACCTGAGTCCATAAACCCTGAGCTTTCAGGGAATTCCAGACTGCACCCCAGCCCAGAAGGCTGGCGTCCATTGTCACTATCACCCACGAGGGTCTGCGGAAACACGTCCCCTGGGACAGATGATCCGGCAACAACCACTAAAGAAGAGAGTCTCTGGTCTCTTGGCCCAGATTTATCAGAGGAGATAAATTTGCATAGTCCCCATTCCAATCCAATTACCTCCATACACTGAGCCATTGATGGCCGAGGATTGGACTGAAGGGCTCGGCAAGTATTCAGAATCTTTGACTTTCTGACCTCCGTCAGAAATATTCTCATGTCTACAGAATCTATCAGAGTTCCCAAGAAGGGAACCCTTGTCCGTGGAACTAGTGAACTCTTTTCTAGTTTCACCTTCCATCCACAAGTTCACAGAAAAGACAACTCTGTGTCTGTATGAGATTTCGTCAGATGATAACTTGACGCCTGAATCAAAATATCGTCCAGATAAGGCGCCACTGCTATGCCCCGCGGCCTGAGAACCGCCAGAAGGGACCCTAGAACCTTCGTGAAGATCCTGGGTGCTGTAGCCAACCCGAAGTGAAGAGCCACAAATTAAAGGTTAATCCAGGAAGGCAAACCTTAGGGACTGATGATGATCCTTGTGGATAGGAATATGAAGGTATGCGTCCACGGTAGTCATATATTGACCCTCCTGGATCATTGGTAAAATTGTTCGGATGGTCTCCATCTTGAAGGATGGAACTCTGAGAAACTTGTTTAGACTCTTGAGGTCTAAAATAGGTCTGAACGTTCCCTCTTTTTTGGGAACTACGAAAAGATTTGAGTAAAATCCCTGTCCCTGTTCTAATCTTGGAACGGGACGAATTACTCCCATAGTAGAGAGGTCTTTTACACAAAGTAAGAACGCCTCTCTTTATCTGGTTTACAGACAATTGTGAAAGAAGAAATCTCCCTCTTGGGAGAAAATTTTTTGAATTCCAGTTGATACCCGTTGGTCACGATTTCCAGTGCGCAGGGGTCCTGAACATCTCTTACCCAAGCCTGGGGGAAAGAAAAAAAAAAAAAAGTCTGCCCCTACTAGATCCGGGCCTGGATCGGGGGCCATCCCTTCATGCTATCTTTGTAACGGCAATGGACTTCTTGGATTGCTTACCCTTGTTCCAAGCCTGGTTAGGTCTCCAGACGGACTTGGCCTGAGTAAAATTCCCTTCCTGCTTTGTAGAGGAAGAGGAAGCAGAGGGTACTCCTTTAAAATTTTGAAAGGAACGAAAATTATTTTGTTTACCCCTCATCTTAACAGACTTATCCTGAGGTAGAGCCTGACCCTTACCTCCAGTAATGTCAGAAATAATTTCCTTCAACTCAGGCCCGAATAGGGTCTTCCCCTTGAAAGGAATAGCTAAGAGCTTTGATTTAGATGATACATCAGCAGACCATGATTTTAACCATAACGATCTATGCGCCAAAATGGCAAAAACTGTATTTTTTGCCGACAGCTTAGCAATTTGAAAGGCGGCATCTGTAATAAAAGAATTAGCTAGCTTGAGAGCCCTAATTCTATCTCAACCTTCAGAGACTCTTCTAGAGCATCAAACCAAAAAGCTGCTGCAGTAGTAACTGGAACAATGCAAGCTGTTGGTTGTAAAAGGAAACCCTGATGAATAAATAATTTCTTTAGAAGACCCTCTAACTTCTTATCCATAGGGCCTTTGAAAGCACAACTGTCTTTAATAGGAAAAGTTGCACGCTTAGCCAGGGTAGATATAGCTCCCTCCACCTTAGGGACTGTTTGCCAGAAGTCCCAAATGGTGTCTGATATGGGATACATTTTCTTGAAATTAGGAGGAGGAGGAGGAGAGAACGGTATACCCGGTCTGTCCCATTCCTTCTTTTATAATTTCCGAAATTCTTTTAGGAACCGGAAAAAACATCAGTGTAAGTAGGTACCTCTAGATATTTGTCCATTTTACACAATTTCTCTGGTGGTATTACAATAGGGTCACAATCATCCAGAGTCGCTAAAACCTCCCAAAGTAACAGGCGGAGGTGTTCAAGCTTAAATTTAAAGGACATGACGTCCAAATCTGTCTGAGGTAACATACTTCCTGTGTCTAAAAGTTCTCCCTCAGACAACAATTCCCTGACCCCCAACTCAGAGCCCTGTGAGGGTACATCAGAAATAGTCAACAATGCATCAGACACATTAATTCCTGTCCTACTATGTTTACACTGTAACACTGGAAACTTAGATAATACCTCCGTAAGGGTAGTTGACATAACTGCAGAGTAAAAGAACTAGACGCATTTGAGGATCTTGGCGCCGCTTGTGTGGGCGTTAACCCTTTGAGTGCTAATGACGGCTCTGAGCAGTCACAGAGTTTCTCACTCTGGTGCTAATGACAGCTCAGAGCCGTCATGAGCACTCTCCCACCTTGAGGGAGGTCTGGGGCTCCTTACTGCTCCTACCCCGGCGATCGTGCCTGTAGACTGACAGGCTCCAAATCGAACGTATGGTAGTGACAGGCTCACAGAATAAGGATTACATCCTTATTCTCTGAGCCTGTCACTAGCATACGTTCGATTTGGAGAGTGGAGACCGGAGGGAGCCAGCTGGTTAGCTCTAATAACCAGCCCGTATCTACAAGCACATAGGTGTGCTCTTCAAAATTGTGAGTACCCTGTGCAAAGATATCTGTTGTGCACTCTGGTATTAGTCTTTATCGATACACACATTTGGACGCCTCTCTTGTGTTTGAAAATTTAGAGAAAGGAATAGCCAAGGTGCAGAGGTATCTGAAGTTTACATAACCCACAACCTATCCTACAAGAACAAAAATTAAAAAATTCTGACACTTCTCTGCCAACCTTCTGGGACGATAGGCAAAGAATGACTGGGGGATGAGGGGAGTGGGTGGAGTATTTAAGCCTTTGGCTGGGTTGTCTTTGCTTCCTCCTGGTGGCCAGGTTCTTGATTCCCAAAAGTAATGCATGCTGCTGTAGACTCCTTCCATTTAAGAAGAAAATAACATTTAAACAGAATTATCTTATTTCCACAAATAGCAGTTTCAGGAAAGGGAAAAATGCAAATGATAAAAAAGCAAGTAACATAGCCCTCTGAGCAAGGAGCATATAGGAAGTGGGGTAAAATATAAATACATTTTTTGGTGCCAAGAATGACACAGCGCAAAAGACGCAATAAATAACAGCTTTTTCGCCCTTGCGAGCCTAATTTGCCCGCAAGTTTTCTAAAGAAAAAAACAAGTCAAATTTAAAAAGACTATACCACAGGTAAGCAACTTCTTAATACATTATTCCCATAACAAAACTTCCTAGACTGCAAAGAGAAATATACATAGACCTGACTAATGGCAAATATAAGTAAAATACATATATTTAAAACTTTATAATACATAAAGCGCCAAACCATAGCTGAGAGTGTCTTAAATAATGATACATACTTACCGAAAGACACCCATCCACATATAGCAGATAGTTTTCAGTACTGTTTTTCAGCAGAGGTAATGGTATATAAGAGAATCGTCGATCTGAAAAGGGAGGTAGGAGATGAATTCCTACGACCGATAACCCTTGAAAAGATTTCCAGTGAGAGAAACTATAAAATCAATAGCTCTTCACATCCCTCTGACAAACACTGTACTCAGAGGAATTGGGCTTCAGAATGCTTAGAAGTGCCGATCATAGAAGAAATCATAAAAATCAAGAACAAACTTAATTCACCACCTCCATAGGAGGCAAAGTTTGTAAAACTGAATTGTGGGTGTGGTGAGGGGTGTATTTATAGGCATTTTGAGGTTTGGGAAACTTTGCCCCTCCTGGTAGGATTGTATATCTCATACGTCACTAGCTCATGGACTCTTGCCAATTACATGAAAGTAAAATATTAACACCTAAATGAAATGACACAGCCCATATGTTGCATGTCATTAAAAAAGTGTAATAGCACGTGTCTTGCCACCAGAGGAGACATGGTATTTTGCTATAACTAACACCTTAGTTTAAAAAACACTGTACGTCTATCATTAAGGGATTAAAGAGCCATAAAAAGTTGAAAAATTACATGTTTTAATTCATTAGAGAATGTCATTTTAACACTAGCGATCCTGCAGTTACACAGCTGAGTCATGCACCTAGCACTGCTGATTGGTTATTCAGTAGTTTCTGCTTGGGAACAGCAGTGCTCTGTGGGTGTCAAGCAGTACTTCAACTGAGTTAAACCCCTTTGCATGGGTTAAACACAGAAGTGCAGGGTCACTAGTCTTAAAATGACATGCTCTGATGAATAAAACATGTCACTTTTTACTATTATGGCCCTTTAAGAGAAATAGATTGAAAAGTATCTTAATTATTAATTATTAAATTTTGCCTTTAAAAATTCCCTTCTTTAACAAAGACGACAATGCAGGAATAACTTGCTACTTACTTTGCAATGGAGAGATATGCATCAGTCTGTTCTGAATGCGAGGTAGAAGAATCTTCCAAAGTCTCTAGCAGGGGTAACAGCTGCGACCCCTCTGAACTTATAGCAGTCATTTTTCCTGAACGGCGCTATAAAGCGAGTGGAGAAGGGGAAAAATTACTCAAATGTATAGTACCATAAAGGCCTGAATTTAATGTACATTAAATCTAAATACATTTTATAAGCACAGTAATGAAGTTATTCCCCCACCTCCCCTTTAGTCATATCGTTCCTGAATTCCAGTGCTGACATGTTTGCACATGTACAGTAGCTCTTCATATATCTGCAGTGAATGCTAAAGTCATGATTCAGATAAGGCATGTATTTGTAAACAAATTTTCCAATTTACATTCACCAAATTTGCTTGTACTGCATGTACTGTTTGTTCATGTGTGCCATATAGATAGTGGAGTTATGCATTTTAGGCAACTAGTGCCGACATAAATGTCTGTCAAAAGATCAGAGATAAAGAGGTAGTCTGCATAAGCTTAGATACAAGGTAATCATAGAGTTAAAATGCATATTAATATCAAAGTGTTGGTTATGCAAAACTGGGGAACGGCAACTAAAAGGGATTAGCTATATTTTTAAACAAACCTTTTTGGTGTTGACTGTCCCTTCAATTAGAGGAAGGTACATAAAATGTATTAAGTAGATAAATATTAGAGCTGCAACAACTAATCAACATAATTATGAAAATAAATGTCAATGAATCTCATAATCGATTATAGTTGGTTTGCAATTAGTTGGTCTGTGCACAGCACCAGCTGCTTCACTCCAATGAACTCCTGCATATGGTATTGTGTTTTATGGTTAGGTCCTTAGCCTAAAGGACGTCTACAGACTTTACTTTTCCCTTTTCAGGACAGTATGAGTTTATTTTAAGATTACAACTACTCCTGGCTTATGTTCAGCCCATAAATAAAATAGGAGTCAACATTTGGATTATTTATATTAAAATCAGGTGATTAGGGACTATGCTTATTATTTACACCTAACCCTTGATTGATGGGATTTGTTATTTGTATTAAATTGCTCTATTATCTGTTTGCACAATCATTAGCAGATTGCTTGCTATTGCGGATTATATGTACTGTATTGATAAATGTGTAAGGTTTTGTCCTGTTATTGATAGTCCTTAGCGCTTCATTAAAAAAAAAAAAAAAAAAGTGATATTTACCAGATTCAACATTAATAAGTATATATTTGTCATTTTAAGAGCAGACTAGATATTTATACCCAAACCTTATTGTTTATTTACCATTGCATATAGATATTCAAGATATTTTTATGTTAGAATTCACTTCCAGGCTTACATTATTGACAGGCCCCTTGCCAAGGAGGAAAGCACTTTGCATTGGTGGAGAGCTAACAAAGAAAAAAAATCCCACCTTGGCAAAAATCCTACTTATGCATCTCAGGCACCTCAGCACCATATGAGCGCCGCTTCTCTGCTGCAGGCAAAATAGCTTGCAAAAGAGAGCCAGCCACAGCCAGGAGCATGTCAGCATTTTTGCATTTCAATGCAAAGTTTCTGAAAGAGTGAACAGAACGTTATAAACAGTGATCATCTCTTTCTAGTGCTACCTCTTTTCAAACAGTTTGTGGTTTCGTTTAATATAAAAATGTGTTCTGCTGCTTAAAAAAATTTAACACAATGTAAAGTTTTAGTCAAAAGTTTTATATTTGTAACACAGTATGTGGAGTTTATTTTACATGCTGGAAAAAAAAAAATGATTTTTTTGTATCCGATCGAAAAAAAAAAACCTTTTAATCTTGACAGCAGCTCCAGCTTCCTCCACCCGTTGCAAAGTCTCTTCCTGGATCTAAAATGAGGAATTCGGTTTCCTCCAATCACAGCATTGACTCAGACACTGATTAACCCGGGGGAAGCCGTGATTGGAGGATGACCTATCCATCATTTATGACATCAGAAATGGCTTGTGACGGCCGGAGGAAGCTGGAGCTGCTGTCAAGTTTAAAAGCCAAGTTTTTCTTCACATCAGGAGTGAAATGTAAATTTTGATGAATTAAAGTGCCCCTGTTTTTAATCTAACTTTTAAAAACCGGACACTTTAGCATCAAAATTTACATTCACTTTAACAAGGAAAGAAATCTGATAAAAAAAAAAGAAGATACAGATTTTACAGTAAAGGAATTCACAACTTTAATAAAAGAATATTTTTCTAATTACATTACATTAAATTTGTGCAATTTATGTGTGTATTCTCTGCAGAGACTATTCCTAAAACCAACAAACTGAATACTAGGCTTGGGAAAAAATGTAGCAATGCCGCATTAGTTTGCTAAACAAATGCAGAATATGGCTGCAGGATTCAGCTATTTTTGGTGCTGGTTATATCAATGTGAAAGTGCAACAAAGAAAGTCCAGATTCTAAAATGATGCCCATGCCTACTGAATACTGCCTCAAAATGTAAGCATAAAAATTTGCTAAAACTTTATTCCTTGCAACTTGTAATAAATTATGTATGAATGTTGACAATTCTTATTTCCCAGTTCACAGAGACAAATCCAATTTTTAAAACACATTAAGTATGGACTTGGTCCATTTAGAAATACATAATCAGAATTTTTATTGAGGTATTTGTAGCACTAGTTTGTCCAAGAATTTTCACTTTAAACCACAAACTCTTAGCAATTAAATTGTAAGCTGCATAAAAATGTACCTTCATATCTGAAGAATTTTGCAATAATGCTGCTTTATTTTGTCAAATGAGCATATTTTATGTATTTTTCTTTCCACCGATTTCCCTGTCCCCCAGAACAAAAGAACCCTTACTAACCAATCACAAACTAATGCACAGATATAGCATTAACTGTTTGCACATGCACAGTTAAAGGGACATTGTACACTAGATTTTTATTTGCATAGATGTTTTGCACATTATCCATTTATATAGCTCATCTGGTAGTGTTTTTGTAACAATGTATAGTTTTGCTCATTGTGCTGATTTTCAGACTCCTAACAAAACCCCAGAGTGTAAGATGTATACACGTATTTACAGATTCTTGCTGGCTCCTGTTTTGTGCCTTTTTGATATACAGGAAGGGGGGGGGGGGAAAGAGTCTCTGCTCTTATTAGTTATTTGTAGAGCACCAACAGATTCTGCAGCGCTATAAACATAGGCGTGGTATACAAGGTAACATTTATAGGGATAAATGGGTAGATGGCACTGCCGAGACGCACTGTTTTAGTCAGCTCTTATGAAGGTGATCTACAAACAGCTGGGCTCATAGGCTTACATGCTAAGGGGGTTCAGGGAGATAGCAAAGGGGTTAGAAAAGGTTAGTGTAGGTTGTATGCATCCCTGAGCAGTAGAGTCTTTAGGGAGAACTTGAAGCTTTCAAAACTAGGGGAGAATCTTGTGGAGGAATGTGTGAAGTTCATGAGTACAAAAGTGAGGTGTGTGTAAGAGAGAAGGGCTAATGAACAGTGCAGGTGTTGAGTGGGAAGGAGTAATTAGAGTAGTTTGTTAGAGACAAGAAGAAGCAAAAAGAAACAGTAAAATGTTGAGCATTTTTACAAGAGGGAAACAGTGAGACACAAAACACAGTATTACAGCAGCACTTGCATTGTTCTAACTCTTGTATACTTATTTTACCTAATTCTTAATGCATCACTTATAAATGCTCACTTAAAGGGACAGTCTACACCAGAACTTTTATTGCTTAAAAAGATAGAGAATCCATTTATTACCCATTCCCCAGTTTTGCATAACCAACACAGTTCTATTAAAAAGGGACACAAGTCAAAATTAAACTTTGATAATTGAGATAAAGCATGCAATTTTTAACAAATTTCCAATTTACCTCCATTAACAGATTGTGCAGTCTTTTTATATTTACACTTTTTCAGTCACTAGCTCCTAGTAAGTATGCAAGAATTCACAGAATATATGTATTTGCATTTGTGATTGGCTGATTGCCGTCACATGATACAGGGGGAGTGGAAATAGACATAACTGAAATTTGTCAGAACAAATTCTACTATTCATTTGAAGTTCAGACTAAGAGGTATTGCATTGTCTTTATTATGCATTTGTTGATTATGTAAATCTCCTGTATTTATTGGTCCTTTAAAGTGAAGGTAAAGTCAAACACTCTATTATAAACAATTATAGATATCAAGGCAAATAAATATGTTTCATTCATCAATATTCCCCAAAATATATATTACCTGAGATATCTTATTTTATTGTCATGTAATCGGCTTTCCGAAAATCAACCCGTTCAATGGTTTTTATTTTTATAAAGAACTATCACGTGGTTGAGCCATCCAATTGATTCTCTGGCCGTTAGGCGGCCGTCAAATTTCGTCATCAACAGATGGGTCTATATGCGCATGCGTAACATTTTCTACTTCTCATTTTCCATCCGCGCGCGTCCTCATTTCGCGCATGCGCAGTATAAACTTTAGGTAGTAGTCATAGTAGGAGCTGCCAAGGAACTTGCTAAGAATTTTCGCATGCGCAGTAGAGAGCGACAACCGGGATTAACGCATGCGCAAAGATCGCTGAGAAAAAAATGATGCGCATGCGCTGTTATTCCATGCTCGATGTGCACGAGCGTAGTAGACAGGTATAGAGCGGGTGGGACCGCTCTATACGTTACAGTATCATAAACCCGGAACTTGAGGGTGGGAGGAGAATCTGCACGGAACGGTAACAAAACTATTGTTAGAAAAATACCTAAATAACTAAATATTTGTAAAAAAACAAACCTAGCGACTGGATTGGAGTTATTAAAAGGATCCTAAATACCATTGCTGCTTAACAAAACTTTACCTTCACTTTAATATACTTTTTACCTGATTAACTTGTATCTAAGCCTCTGCAGACTGCCCCCTCATTTCAGTCGTTTTGACAGACTTTGCATTTTAGCCAATTAGTGCTGACTCCTAGGTAACTCCATGGGCGTGAGACAGTACACAAAATTAGAAGAAAAAAAAAAAAAAAAAAAGCTTAAAATGTACTTAGATTCTCAAATTTGCTTTGTTCCTATGGTATTACTATTGAAGACACCTAGGTAGGTGTGTCTGGAACACTACACTGCAGGAAACAGTACATCCATCTATTGCTTCTGCAAATGGATAACATTCTTCCAAAACTGCTGCCACACAGTGCCCAGACACGCATGCTTACATTACTACATCTCAACAAAAAGATACCAAGAAACAATCTGAAGGTAAATTAGAAATCTATAACATGAAAGGCTATGTGGGTTTCATTGCTATTTAAAGGTTAGCAAGCAGAGTACACAGTGCAATTTCCCAAGAGAAAAGCTAAAGTTAAAAAGGGACAGTGAAGTCAAAATTAAACTTTCATGATTTAGATAGAGCACCGAATTTTAAACAACTTTCAATTAAAGGCCAGATAAGCGGAGCACAACATATCTTTTGCACTGAAGCGATATTTGCACTTCACTTTGTAATACCAGCGCACGCTAATGTGCGCTGGTATTACAAGTTAGATGCAATGCAAACACGATCTCGCATTCACATTGCACTGAAGCATTGCGCTCACAAGAGAGCACTTCAATAGGCTCCAATGGGAGCCTTGTTCTGATGCCGTCAGTTGGCACCAGAACATCACGCAACAAAAGGGTAAGTAGCGCAGCGATGGCAGCATATTTTTAAATATATATGTATAAGACTAAATATATTTATGTGTTAATATGTGTATTTACACATATTAATACATACATGTATATAAGCATATACATTTACAGGCAAAACAGTCCCTATAAACCGCATTTAAAAAAAAAAAAAAAAAAAAGTCAATATTTTTTAAAATAAAAAATAAAAATAATGCCCTCTACTTTGAGGGCATTTGGGGCACTTTTAGAAAATTAACCTGAGATCCGTTCTTTTTAATTTTCTGAGTGCTAATTGCTACCGTTAGGCCACTGTAGCAATAACCAGCCAATTGTAATGTCTGGTTAATTATCACACGCCAGCAAACTGGCAGATATGACATTTGTGAGCACAATAATTTAGTGCTCCACTTGTAATCTAGCCCTCACTGCAAAATCGGGTGGACTTTATTTAAATCAAATTAATTTAGATCATGATTTAAATCGCTAGCAGGAGGACTCAATTTAAATCATGCTTTTTTTTGTTTTTGTTTTTTTTACAAAGTTTTAATTTTAAATAAAAAGATTATGTTTCCAGAAAATACTTAGTGACATTAAACCCAAAAAATTATTTCATGATCCAGACAGAGAATACAATTTTAAACATTCCATTTTTTTCTGTTATCTAATTTGCTTCATTCATTAAATATTCTTTGTTAAAGAAATATTAATGTACACAGGTGAGCCAATCATGAGGCAATCATAAGCTACTGAGCCTATGATATGCTTTTCAGGAAAGAATTAAAAGAATGAAGTAAATTAGAAAACATTAAAATGGTATTCTCTAGCTGAATCATTAAAGAAAATTTGCGTTTAATGTCCCTTTAAATACACAGATCATTGAAAATTATTAAATTATTGGTAGGAGAACTATCTCCAGTTTAATAGGTTCATATTTGATCAGCTTTTCAGTCGTATTTTATTGGAAAGAGAAAAAGGATTACCTTAAAGGGACACTGAACTCAAATTTTTTCTTTCGTGATTCAGATAGAGCATCCAATTTTTAAGCAACTTTCTAATTTACTCCTATTATCAATTTTTCTTCATTCTCTTCCTATCTTTATTTGAAAAAGAAGGCACCTAAGCTTGTTTTTCTTTGTTCAGTACTCTGGACAGCACTTTATTGGTGGATGAATTTATCCACCAATCAGCAAGGACAACTCAGGTTGTTCACCAAAAATGGGCCGGCATCTAAACTTACATTCTTGAATTTCAAATAAAGATACCAAGAGAATAAAGAAAATGTTATAATAGGAGTAAATTAGAAAAGTTGCTTAAAATTTCATGCTCTATCTGAATCGCCAAAGAAAAAAAAATTGGTTCAGTCTCCCTTTAATAACAATTTAAAAATAGCTTTAACTAAAATAACATTTCAATTTTATTTTTTGTCACTCCCTCCTCGCACTTAGAGGGAGATATATAAAGCTGAGGCGGACAGGGGCGCACATACGCACCCGTGTCCGTCTCAGCTCGCGTCTTGATGGCTGAATTCCCCTGGCGGAATTCAGCATTGCACACGAGCGCTATTTTGAGCTTGTGTGCAATCCCGCCTCCTTTCCACACACAGCCAATCACGCGAGGGCAGGAGCTGTCAATCTCCCCGGTCGGACGAGATGGCGAAAATTAAATTTTGCCAATTTAGAGGTGGTAAAAGCTAAAGGGAAGCAGCAGTCTGATGACCGCTGCTTGTTAAATACGGCGAGCAGGTTCTCTTGTGAGAACCTGCAGCCGTAGTGGGTTGAAACCCCTACTGGATTTCAGAGTGCCTAAGCATCATTGGGAAATGTAGTTCTGAAACATCTGGAGGGCCAAGGTTTTCCATTACTGCTCTAGGCTGTCTGAGCATCATGGGAAATTAAGTTACAAAACATCAGGGGGCCATGGTTGCTGACCCCAAAAATAATGTTACAGAAATCCGTTAGAGCATGATATTCTTTATGGATTCATGGAATTTACAAAAAATATAAACGTTATAGCCATATGCTGCATAGATAAAAACGAATCCTTATTTGAGGATGAATACCCTTTGGATTACAAAGTACCATAAAGGGACATTATACACATTTTTTCTTTGCATAAATGTTTTGTAGATTATTTATACAGCCCATAAAGTTTTTGTTTTAAAAATGGAAAGGTTTTGTTTATTTTTAAATAACATTGCTCTGATTTTCAGATGCCTAACCAAGCCCCAAAGTTTTAGGAAAATACTGATGTATTCCTACTCCAGCTTGCTTCTGTTTGTCTAAAGGGTCTTTTCATATACAAAGCAAGGAGGGGGGGGGGGAGTGTCTGATATTTCCCACTTGGAGTGGGTGTTCCAGTAACCTTTTAAACAGAGCTAAACTGGAAGCTTCAAAGTTTTTAAATGGTTTTATACTGGATTTTTATATCAGTATCTGTGCATATTATTCTTTATATTAGTGTCCATTACATGCAGTTATATGAAAATTGGTGTATACTGTCCCTTTAAATAATAACTATATTTAAAAGGATTTTTCATTAAAAAAACGCATTTTATTTAAAATAAGATTTTTTTAAAATATATTTTTCTCAACCCTGCGCACAATCATACTATATGCACTTTGAGGCACCACAGTTACAACTGAGCATGTGCAAGAAGTCACAGAATATATGCATATACATTTTATGATTGGCTGATGGCTATCACATGATGCATTGATTGGAAAGCAAAACATAAGTAACGTGTCAGAAAAGAGAAAATTTTAAGCATCTTCCCAATTTACATTGAACAATGTTGCTTTGTTCTCCGAGTATCCTTTTACCATTATTAGCTAGACTCAGAAACAGCAGTGCACCACTTGGAGCTAGCTAGTGATTGATGGCTACAACTATATGCTTCTTATCATTGGATCACCAGATGTGTTCAACAAGCTTCCAGTAACACATTGCTACTCCTGAGCCTTCTCTTCAACAGTGGATACTAAGAAAAAGTGAATTTGATAAAGAAATTTGACTTTGTCCCTTTTTTGTTACAGGTTTAAAGTTTTGCCTATTTCCACCCCACCCCTAGAAAATGTGTTTGTTATCCAACCTGCACCCGAGACTAGAGTAAACCTTTCTTACATTTACTTAGCCTCAGATGACCAGTTATCCAAAGGGTAATTTGCAGCAGTGAACCTGCTGTCACATATTTAAGAAACAGTATTTTTCTTTTGCCTCTTCCACCTCAGAGGTGGCAAGATCAGGAGTGAACCTGCTGCCACATATTTAAAGGGACATTATACACTAGATTTTTCTTTGCAGATGATCCATTTATATAGCCTATAGTTTTTTTTTTTTTATTTATTTGTTTAATGTACAGTTTTGCTTATTTTTAAATAACATTGCGCAGATTTTCAGGCTCCTAAGTTTGAGAATACTGATATATACCTACTTCAGCTTGCTCCTGTCTCTGTAAAGTCTTTTCATATGCAAAGGAAGGGGGAGTGTCTTTTTGCTACAGAACCACTTTTAGTGGATGGTCCAGCTAACCTTTTCAACAGAGCTAAACTGGAAGCTTCTAAGTAAGTTTTTTAATGTTTAATACTGGATTTTTAGATCAATATCGGTGCATATTATTCTTTATAGTAGTGTATTACATGCAGTTAAATGGAAATTGGTGTATACTGTCCCTTTAAGAAGCAGAAACTTTATTTTGCCTCTCTGCTACCTCAAAGGCAGCAGGATCAATCACCCCAGCACTCGCTCGTTTTGGGGTTGATTGACATGCCCTGCTCTTGGTTGAGGGGAGGAAAATGCAAACTGGCTAAACACACAGTAGAAGCACCACTCAGGATCCACATAAGACTGCTGGTCTTGAGTAGAAACTGCTGCTGTTCCAATCAGCAGTGCTTGTTGCACGATTCAGATGTGACTGGCAATGCTGATTTGGTCATAGGCATTTTTTGCTCAGGTACATCAGTCCTCCAAATGGAACCTGCAAAGGGATTAAACACTCAGAGGTGCAGGGTCACTAGTTTTAAGATCACATGTGTACAAGGAACAAGAGGTCCACCAGTATAAATGTTTACATTGAATTACAAGCCTATATCATATACACTTGCACCTTTTTATAAATGCAGAAAAATTGTGCACAATGTGTTATACAAGGTGTCAATGGTTCTTAAAAAGTTCAGTTTTACTTTAGAAGAAAAGAAAAAAAAATCATGACACCCAATTAGAGACACCCTCACACTTAGCCCTCCAGAGGTTTTGAAACGGTATTTGCCATGATGCTCAGCCAGCTGATATGCTGGCTGAGCATCATGGGAAATGTAGTTCCAAAACCTCTGGAGGGCCAAGTTTGAGGATGTCTGCACTAAACAACAATGGTAATTTATGAAAATATGTATGCAGTAGTATACACTAAACACACAAAGTGTTTCATACAATATATGTACTTTATAGCCTTTAGAGCAAAAAAAAAAAGCTGCAATGCAGTTACACCTGTATGCTGCACTCTCTAGCAGTGAAGGGATTAAATAAATGATTACATTTTATTAACTTACTTGAGAAATCCACCATAATATGCAGTCGCCAAAGGAAAACACAGTTTTGGATAAATGTATATTGTTTTTATTACACCACGTATAGTAGTGGAGAGGATGAAGATGCCTAATGTTATATTTATATAATTAAATCTTTAACCAAAAAAACAAACAAAAAAAACAGCCAATGACTATGAGATACCACATACTTTTTCAACAATCCCAACAGCCTGAGCGTCAAAAGTCTATATATTTAACTGTTTGACTACCATAGACAGGAATCGTAATGTATTAGATGGCCTATTTTCACTGACAGACTTGTCAAGCTGATTAACCGTATCTTTAAACATTACATAAGAATTATACAGTGACAACATATGACAGGAGAGCACCTCTGTTAAAAGGTAAACATTACTAACGACACTGAGGAAGCTGTCTTCAGGGGGGTATAGAATGAGCCACAACACGTGTATTAACATCAGGCACGACCACGTACTAACTGAACAGCTTATATGACAAGTTCGTGTATAGGTCTGCTGTCCCCATGCCAACCAGTTCTGCCTCACCGTTTCCATTTATCAGAACAATTTATGTTGCGGGAAAGCCACACATTCGCCCCTCAGATTATTCGGATCCCCAGGTAACACAGCACCGATCCCCTTCCCTAAGCTCCAGGGCAGGCTCCTGATTTACCCGCGCTCACCAAACACCTCCCCTTCCCTCTCCCGCTTCTAAAATGGCGCCAGATTGGTTAGAAGTGAAGGGGCGTAAGTCGAGCAAGAGCTCATCGATCGCTGGGGAGTGCAGAGTTATCGATTGGGAAAAACAACAGCTTTGCAGTGACCTGGGTTAAAAATAATATACTGATGTATGTATGTATGTATGTATGTATGTATGTATGTATATATATATATATATATATATATATATATATATATATATATATATATATATATATATATACATATACACATATATACATGTACACATATATATATAAATATACATATACACATATATATATACACACACACATATATACACATATATATATGATATATATATATATATATCATAGATCCGCACTCACTGGACTTTCAAACATCTAGCTCTATTTTTTCATTATATATATATGTATATATATGTATACACACACACACACATATATATATATATATATATATATTTATGTACATATATATAATATAAATATATATCCAATATAGTAAAGATACGCACTCACTGGACTTGTGTCACTTGTGATATTTATTATAGTGACGTTTCGGAGCAACAATGCCCCTTCTCCGAAAACGTCACTATAATAAATATCACAATTGACACAAGTCCAGTGAGTGCTGATCTTTACTATATTGGATACAATTTATTTATCATGATACCCTGGCAATTGCTGTTTCTTTTGAGATGTGAGTGAAAATCCACCCTGAATGTTCTTTTAGGGTTGCCACCTTTTCCTCCAAAAAATACTGGCCATGGGTGAGTGCGGAGTCACAAATGGGCAGAGCCAAAATGGTGCATGCCCCGCCCCTACAAGAATTTATACGTTCCACTATCTGATTAGTGTAGCGAGCACCGTGCACGTGATAAATATTACTAAGGACTTCGAATACCTGTGCAAATAAATGTCCTGTACATTAAAAAAAGCACACAAATACATTTCTTTAGAGGTTTATTGCTTATTTAAGCAAATATTTTCAAAAGGGTTCCCCACCCGATATGTACCTGTTCAGGGAGCACTCCTATAATTTTTGTAGCTAAGAATCACCCCAAATCCCAAGCCATCCTTACTGCATAGCCTCTAATTATGTATGATATTTTGAGATGAGAGGTAGTGTGTATTATTTCTAGCTACTATGTTATGCGTAACAAATGTACCTGGCAGCAAGATCCAAGGTACTAGCGCCGCTGTGATACACAGCAGACGAACGGATTTGAGTACCGGAAAAGAACTGCAGTAAGTCCGTGCTTGTATTATAAAGAGCCTGCAAAGTCAGGTACGCAAAGTTTCCTTTTTTACATTAAGCCAAGAGACTTTTTCTATTGGTCAGTATTTATGATGGACTTTTAAAACAGACACCGGAGTCTGTTAATAACGGACAAAAGTAATATCACTATTGTGCACGAAAACTCAAACCTATTAGAAATTGAGCTGATATTCTGAATCACTCTTTAACAATAGCAAAAACTAAGGTGGAATATAACCTATAAGATATATTGTTATAATTTTAACTGCTTAAATTGTTTAGATTTTAAGAGATATATTTTAAGAAGTCAATTTTAAGAGAGCATTTATCTGGGAGACGTCCCTTTTTATACTATTTTTAGGATTTTTTTTCTATGTATAATTAATATGTCATTTAATAAATACATTTATATTTAAATTTATTTATCCTCATCCATTTTATCCTTGAGCTATTTAGCGCTCCCATACTTATACATTGTATCATTGACTATTAAAAACACTTTATCAATCTTAGGGAAGGGTTGATTAGTAAGGGAGCAAAGGATAACAGCTGAGGTCCATACTTGAAATTATACTAGCATGCGTAACAAATGTAGCCAATTAAAAAGCTTGGGACAGCCGCATCCGCCTCAGAACAGTTTTTACGCAACTGATCCAATATGGCAAAACTAGAATCAGAAGCCTTCTCAAGTTATTTGAGCCTCCCTATTACGTCATCACGTTGTTTCCAGCACTCGTCAGTTAGACAGTATTCAAAATCATATCTCCCTCACTTTAATCCGCCGGGTTCTGTGATTGGGCCGCTATGTAGTTGCTAGGAGGAAGTGGTCCCTTAGCCATGGGTGGAGTTAGCTGTTGTTTGGATTTGGAGAGTAGCGGCAAGCAAATTGGAATCCAATGTCGGCGGGTGACAGTGTTTTGATTACTGGGATTGACATGGAGGCGCTGAGCCGCTAACTTGCATAATATTGCAGTGTATTTATCTGGTTGTCTTTAATTCTACAGCTATGGGCTACAATAGGGGAAGTATACTGATGGTTGTGTCTGGGTTCATAACAGCTGTATATGTGATCACTGTTACAGGCTTTAGCACAGCTGAGTATGTCCACTACGTTGGATGTGAAGGGTGATAGTAAGATACAACACTCTGTCTCTATTAAGCTGATCCCAGATTAGGTAAACTAACCTCAAGGGTTTAACTATTGCAAAACAGAAAAAAGAGAGAGTTGGGACAGCGCTATGACTAGCTTAGAGATGAAAGGGAGCAAGAATAAATAATCCACTATATAGTGTAAATAAATATATGCTAAATAAATATATAAAAAAGGGGAATGAATGAAATATATTGATTTGATGTGAGCAATTTATACTAAATGATGAAAATAAAACAAGTGAAGTAATTCACATGAACGATGAGAAAGGTCCAAAATTATAGCTGGGGACATATGAGTCAACCTATAAATTCAAGTGCTTTTAGCATTGATAGGTGATCAACACCGTAAAGGAACCACTAAGGCCAGTGATGCGTGCCTGTTACCAATGAAGCGTATATATTACAAGGAGGTCTAAAGTATCAAATAAATTGAATTTATTTAAATAACAATTGATTGAAATATTCAAAGTAATATGAATAAACTGATATAAGATAAAAAGGGGATGCCGGCATCAAAATAAAAAACAAATTTTAGATAATAAGCATAATATATAAAATGTAAGAAAGTGCATATATAAGTAGGCTAAAATGTAACTGAATTCATGAGCAAGGCTAAAATTTAACAGAATCTATAAACAAAGTACCCAACAATTATAACAAACGGATACCGTATCTTGTATATTGGGAACCTGTGTCCTTTTAATATTGCAACAGTGTCTTTTCACAATTTGGACATTTCCTGTGGATCAAAAGTGGCAGATAAAACCTGATTTGTAAAGGTGATATCCTCTCCGTGGATCTGCGTTTTTTTAAAACTCTGTCCGCAGATCGAATAGCTCTTTTGTGTTCCCGGCAAGCGGTTAGGGTATTGAACCTCTCTGTGTTGGTATCAGCAATCCACGCAGGCGATTAAAGCAGTCGGTTAAAGCAGTAATCCTCGGTTTTCCGGTTTGGGGGCGGAGCTCAACAACTGCATGCTCCATGTCGGCGTGTCGGCCGACCTACGAAAAATCTCAGCCCCTACTCTTAGCCTCATAGCCCCAGATACGCTGGGGTTTAGTTGGGCTGCAGCAAGGTTGTCTATAGCCTGAGAAGGAAACCTACTTGGCCGGGTGGGCCAGCGGCTGCTCCGCTTGTTTGTTTTTACCTGGGAAGGTACAGACATACCTCTGCAACTTGGTTGCTGAATTGTCACAAGAGACTCGCTAGCGCATGAGAGCCACACAAGCAGTCGTATATCCCCAGTAAGCAAGGGCGTTGGATGTGGTGAGCCTGTGCCGGAGCTATTCTCATTTCGGTGGGAGGCGCCTTCAACACACAGAGGGTTCGACGCATCACGCACCACGACAGCAGTGCTGAGGATTCATGAGTGGTGGCGTGAGAATCGGAGGATAGCGGGAAGTCTCCTATCTGGAGAGGGCTAGCAGCAAGACGATCCATCTGCGGTAAGGAGGGCGGCGAACTCACGAAGGGTTCAGTGCCGTAAGACTGCGGAGCTGTGGATCCGTGAGCTGTTACAAGAGTCCAGGAGAAGCACTTTGCCCAGAGTAAGGGGTAGAGCTAAGCCCCTTGTCAGGCTGAAATCTGCTCAGGAGACAGCGACTTGCAGCTGAGGATCTTTTGGCCAAGCATCAGCCGAACTTGCAAGTATTAACGGCAGCTGCCGTGTTTATCTTGAATTCTAGACTCTATGCTACGTTTGGCGGTCAAGCTGTTTAATATGTCTGGGTGCTGCTGAACTTGTTGGGACAATAAAATCTGAGTCAAGATTGGAGCAGACCTGACTGTGTACATATAGCTTTGGTCACAGGCCTCTGTGTGAGGATTGAATCCTGCTTGCTGGTTAGATCACGGTTATCCAGGAGCTTGATATTTTTTTTTTCTCTAATATATTATTTAATCAGCTGATTTAACTGCATACTGAAATATATCCCCTTATTTATGTTAATATCGTCTTTTAAAGGATCATTTAGAGGGGTATTCAGTATTTATTGTTCTGAATTAACTGTTTCCTCTGAGTAATAGCATAGAGGGAGCAAAATCAATAGAGTACTCTAAGGTTGGAACCCAACTTTTAGGTATATAGAGGTCACCGGCCTTAAACACTAAACACTGCACATGAATGTTTTTTTTTTCTGTCTTTGTTTTTTGATTGACACATTTTTGTTTCTTTTTTTTTAATCAAGACACTATCATTAAGATAGTTGCAGAAGTAGTAAGGGAAAGGAGAGTGAAGGGGGTAGGGAAAGGAGGGAGATAAGAGAAGGGAAAAAAGAGGAAAGGGGAAAAAGGGGGGATGAATGATTCACATCACGAATCCACAATTTAGTTTTTATTTTTGTGTACATGAATTTTTGTTGTTTCACTTAATACTAGTTTTCTGTGGTGGTCCGCTACATGGAAAAATTTGTAACACTTGGGAAAAATAATTCACCCAAAATGCCGGTGAAATCCAGGGAGAAAAAAAATAATAAATTGGGGGACTCCAATCCAGATATGGCAGCAGAGAATGTAGCAGCCCTTATTGATACTCAGGCATTGATAGGGCAACTTACTGCTATTTTTTCCCCTCAATTTGAGGAAATTAAAAAAGAACTTGGTACTATCTCTACTGAGATGATGACACTCTCGGTGGAGGTTAAGCTATTCTCGGCAAGAATAGGTGAAGCAGAGGGTAGGATCTCCTCAGTAGAAGATAGGCTAACTATCCAAGAAAATAAAATTCAATCACAGCAGAGCAAATTAAACAGTATGCAATTGCGCCTGGAGGATCTCGAAGATCGCTCCAGGCGTAATAATATTAGGATTATAGGCTTGCCCAAATCCCCTGAGTTTGATGACTTAATTAAATTTACCTCCACTACCCTCCCTCAGGCTATTGGTTTACCGGCTCATATCCTTCCCCTAGATATTGAAAGGGCGCACAGAGTGGGCCCCAAAAGAAATTCTACTTCAGGGCTAGATAAACCTAGGATGTGTATCTTTAAGGTGCTCAAATTTCAGGATAAGTTGGAGATCTTGAAGCAGTTTAAAAAAATTGAATCCCTGAGATTTGGGAATAGCAAGATTCTGTTATTTCAGGACTTCTCCGCAGAGACATCTGCGAGGAGAAGAATGATGGCACCATTCTGCTCACAGCTAATCAGTAAAGGGATAAGAGCAAGTTTATTTTATCCGGCTAAACTTATAGTCGTAAATAAGGGGTCCAAATTCATATTTAATGAAGTCTCAGAAGTCAAAGAATTCTTAGAAGGTTTGGGAAGTTAGGGAAGATAGTATGGAGATGGTAAAGATAGTACTCACAAATGATACATATACAGCCTGTGTGTTTTTTTCTTTTTCTTTATTTTTGATCAATCGTTATTGGATCCTTTGCACAGATGTGTCTAGCTTTTGTTTTTTTTGTGTATTTACCCACAAAGAGTCTGAAATTGTCTTTAGAGAGAATCATGGTAACCCTTGTTATAAATTATGTTTTTGGTCTGTCTGGTCCTTTTCTCCTTTTTTTTTTTTTTCTCTCCTTCCCCCCCACCGCTATTCCTTTCCATGTCACTCTGATGGATATATATTTAAACTTTGAATGGGAGACGTAGGTTTTAAAATTTTATCTTGGAATGTGGGAGGGATTTCTTCCCCGAGTAAACGGAAATTAATTATTAAAACACTAGCTAAAGAGAAACCGGGGTTAGTATTTTTACAAGAAACCCATTTAAATAGGGTAGAAGCAGCCAAGCTTAGAATAAAGTGGGTTGGTGAAGTAATCTCTTCTTCTGGCCCTCATAAACAGCGAGGAGTCGTGGTCTTATTCCACAAAGATCTAGACTATAAAATTATTAATGTAGAGATAGACCCCGCAGCCAGATATATCTTGCTTCAAGTTGTGGTTAATAACGTAAAATATATTTGTTGTAATATATATGCCCCTAATAGGTTTTCTGTGAAATTCTGGGAACTGATCCAAAACAAAATATTCCCGTATCAAAGAGAGAATCTTATTTTATGTGGAGACTTCAACATGACAATATGTCCTGATTTGGATCGGTTTTCAAATAAGAATTCTAAAGAATATAAGAGAAATGCAAAATATTTTAAAACATTTTGTAATAAATTTAGTTTGAGTGATATATGGCGCATTCAGAATCCACAAAAGCAAGCTTTCACGTGTGAGTCAAAGGCTCATAGGACATTCTCAAGGATTGATCTTTTTTTATTATCAGAATCATTGTCGGTATGTCCAGTTAGGGCCGGAATTGGTGAATTTGTGGTGTCTGACCACGCTATCATTTCATTATCCTTTACAGGAGGAGGAGAGGCCAGGGTTGGCGTACCTTTTTTTTCCTTTCCCCGATTCTTGCATGGTAATCCCAGGTTTATATCTTGGATTAAAGTTGTATGGAATGATTATGCCCAATTTAATGCTGGCTATAAGAATAAATTAGAGATCTTCTGGGAGGCAGCCAAGGCAGTAATGCGCGGAGAGATTATTGCTTATGGGAGTAGATGCTCAAAAAAGATGAGGGAACAGGGACTCCACTTACTCAATAATGTCAAGTCGGCTTATAGAAAGGTGACTCTTGACCCCTCTTCAGGGAATTGGGCTGCATACCTGGTGGCTAGAAAGGAAAGGGAGGTGTTCTTAAAACAAAGATCCCAAGAAGAAGAGTTGAGGCTTAGTTTAAAATATAAGAGTTTCCATGGTTGCTCTGCTAAACATTTGGCCCGTATAACCAAAAACAGGAAAAAAAATTTTTTTATTCCAGTCATTCAAGATAGGGATAAGAGGCATCTCAATTCAATAGATATCAGTCAAGTATTTCATAACTACTACCAGCAATTGTATGCACCGGTGATTATAAATTTGGAGAATCAAAATATTTTTTGGTCCAAAGTAAGTACTCCTAAGATCCAGATAGAAGAACTGGCAGCGTTGAATCAACCAGTTAATAAAGAGGAGATAGGTAAAGCAATTGATGGCCTTAAATTGAATAAAGCGGCAGGCCCAGATGGGTTGCCCGCTGAATTTTATAAATCCTTAAAAGATGAATTAGTTCCGTTTTTGGTGGAATTATTTAACAATTATTATTTATCTAATGATAGTATCTCGAGTGGCTTTGCAGAAGCAAATATTTCACTTATACTTAAAAAAGGAAAAAATCTTGAAGACCCGGCCTCCTATAGGCCAATATCAGTGCTTAACACTGATTATAAAATATTGGCCGCCATCATTGCAGCTAGGCTTAGCTGTTGTTTACAGTCAGTGATTCATCCGGATCAGACCGGGTTCATGTCTTCAAGAAATTCTTCTAAGAATATACGCAAGCTAGTTACATTTCTCGATTTTGCATGTAATTCTGAACAGGATATAAATAATTCGCTAACTTGTGATGCAGCAGTTTTAACTCTAGACGCTGTCAAGGCGTTCGATTCGATTGTTTGGGAGCATCTTTTCCGATCCTTGGACAATTTTGGTTTTTCCGGTAATTTTATTCAGTATATCCGCAAAGTTTATTCAAATCCCAGATCATTTCTATTAGTAAATGGTATTCGGTCACGAGAGATTATCTTGCAACGGGGTACTAGGCAAGGATGCCCGCTGTCTCCTCTTCTCTTCAATATAGCAATAGAACCTTTGGCAATTCGATTCTGTGATACTCTAACCGGCATACCACTCGGTACTAACTATCTAAAGTCTCTTTTATATGCGGATGATATCCTATTATTTGTGGACAATGTTCACTTAACTATTCCGATAATTGTACAAATACTCTCTGAATTTTCCTCATTTTCGGGCTATCGAGTAAATTTAGATAAAAGCGAACTTTTGTACGTAGGTAAAAGGCTCCCCTACACTGGGGTTATTCCATTTAAGGTAGTAGATGCAGTTAAATACTTAGGGCTAGAGTTGCATAGAAATCCAAAGTTATGGTATGCCGCTAACTATGTATCTTTATTTGAAAAAATTAAATGGGATCTCCAGCTATGGGCTTCATATCCTTTGTCCATCTCCGCTAAGGTAAACTTAATAAAAACGATTATCTTTCCGCGACTCTTGTATGTCTTGCAAAACTTACCCATTTTTATATCTAATCTTGATGTAAAGAAGCTCTACGGCTATTTTTCTAAATTTATTTGGAAAGATAAAAAACCGAGATTGGCATTAGCGAAGCTTATGCAAAAAAAGGATATGGGGGGTTTTGCTTTGCCAGATGTCAAATTATATAATATTGTGGCAATGGTAAAATTTGCTCTAGATTGGATCAGCGAAACTAATCTTATTTCGGTCGTGCAGGAAGAGGCTGTCTATATACGTCCTTTTTCATTAAAAGCTATTTTACATTGCAACCCTAAACAACTTCCTTCCAACATTTGTAAATTGATGTCGTTTAAAAATATAGTGCTAGCTTGGTATAAATTTTGTGGTTGCCTAGGTATAGACTCTGCTTTTTCGGATTTTCTTCCAATTCAGGGTAATCCACAATTTACACCAGGTATGCATCAAATAATTTTTAAATTATGGGCAGACAAAGGTTTACTTTATGTTAAGCAAGTGATGGATGAAAATTATCAGGTGTGTACTGCCGAATACATATTTCAAGCATTTGAGTTACCCAGAGCAGATCTGTACGCCTACTTCCAAATACGACATTATATATTTAGTCAGAATTGGCAAGTGGAGAATATGTTAGCGTGGTCAGATATTAAAACTTTAATTCAAAAGGTTAAGTCAGGGAATATATCTATATCATTGATGTATGATATAATGCTTTCAAAGCAAAGTGAAAAATATCTTTGCGGGATGTGCAACTGGCTATGTCCATCCATTCCTGGAACCGACAATGAAAGGCTTATACTGAGTTTCAAGATGTTAAATAGATGTAGAGTGTCCATGAGCTGGAAAGAATCACACGTGAAAATGCTAAATAATTATTATTTACACCCTGCGAAAATTCAAAAGTTTTTTCCCACTAGTACAGGGAATTGTCCTCGCTGCTCTAAGTCCAGAGCGGATTTGTTCCACATGTTTTGGTGGTGTCCCAAATTAAACCAATTATGGCTTAAGATCTGCTTTTGGCTTAACACTCTTTATGAGGTGAATATCTCTATCGCATTACAAGATGTAATCTTATTGTTCCCTCAAACTATCGAGAGTTCCCCTCGCTTGACTCGCATATTTAATACGATTATTCTCGCAGTTCGTCATATCATCCTTAAAAATTGGAAAGCGAATAGAGAACCAAGTTTTTCGATAGTTCAAAAAGAAATACAAGAACAAATTATTTTCGAATCATTTCACCTACAAGATGCCTCGGAGAAGAGAATCGAAGATTTTCTTCTCGGTTGGCTTCCAATCATTGAATCCTATCCTCTCCCACTGCAAAGACAGATCTTGTACCCATTCCGTTTGTCTATAAGCTTTGCAGAATTAGTGCTCCTGAATAAATTTCCTGGCACTTGGTTAATGTAGGATTACAATGATCTTAATAAAGGTTGGGATGGTTTGGTTCAGGTCCAGCGGTGGGGGTTTTTTTTTTTTGTTTTTTTTTTTTTTTGTTTTTTTTTTTCTTCCCCTCCCCGGTTTGTTGTTTTAATGTATTAATGAAAGCTCCAACAAGATTTAGTTGGTTTCGCAATTCACATGAAATATTAGTTTCTTATCTCATTTTTTTGTTTACTATGTACTCATGTATATGGAATGTCCTTGTGATTCTTATGTTTTTTCTTTTTCTGATGTATTTCCTGTGGAGATTAATCCAATAAAAAAAAGATATAAAAAAAAAAAAAAAAAAGCAGTAATCCTCTCTGTGTTAGCAACAGATCCGGGTTAAAGTTCAGGAGTGATTTCTTTCATTTCCAATTGCATTTCCAAAGGCTTTGCAATAAACAGGTAAGCAAAGTATGTATATCACAGAGGGTGGGTTCGTAACAATAGGTCCTGGGACAGGAATTACACATACAGAGACAGCTCAGAGTGTATTTTCATGACTGCTCAATGTACCTGTCCTATCTACTGACGTGGCCACACCGGGGTAGCAATAGTACGTAACCAAAAGTAGGCAAATTCTACGCGTTTCAGCCGCCAGGGGCCTTTATCAAGATCATGTCCACTACGTTATTGTAACAGCTGCACACAAAAAAATCGGCTTTTGCATTGCCGGTATTTTGAACAGAGCAAAAATAGGTGTGGCAGAACACACCAAAGTAGCGCCAATCCTATCTTCTGTGAGTTGCCATTTGTCATGTGTGACATTTATTAAATTATTTATACTCTGCATTTGAGTCTGCGCTCCTCTCCTCTATTTTTTAGATTGCCGGTATTTTACTAATCCCGGCACCAGCTCCTAATCGCAGATTACCGGAGTTGCCGGTAAAATACCGGCTGGGTGGCAACCCTATGTTCTTTATATATATATATATATATATATATATATATATACATATGATATATACATATATGTGGGTGTATATATATATATATATATACATTATAAAATATATATATATATATATATATATATATATATAAACGTAGCAAAGATGTGCACTCTCACTCCATCAAACAGCTGCCAGGGTGCTAGTGGAATCAATAGTAATAAACAGAAACTTGCACTCTCTGGTCTTTTCAATAAAATCCTGGTCTGAGGAAGGGGATACTTTGTCCCCAAAACGTCACTGCCCGCAGTAAAACCTTTACTTGATTGAAAAGACCAGAGAGTGCAAGTTTTCTGTTCATTACTATATATATATATATATATATATTATATATATATATATATATATATATATTTATATTTATATATGTATACATATATATATATATATATATATATATATATATATTATACTGTGCAAAAGTCTTAGGCAACCATGAGATTTGTTGTTTTAGCAATAGTATAATGACCATATATAATTATGTTTCAGTCTGTTTATTAGAATACAACCAGAGAATACAGGATATTTGTATGCAGTATTAAAAAATAAAATCTGAAAAAACAGCTTTTATAGGCTAAAGTGGCAAGTATTTTGTGTGACCTCCCATTAAACTCGAGCAATATCATGAACCTGGCTCTCGTAAACCTAAATTGAATGGATGGTTGCCAGGTGTCCAGTATTCAACCGGACAGTCCAGTATTTTAACAGGCTGTCCAGTAAAATCTGTACAAAAATACTGGACACTTAAATGTCCCCTATTTTTAAAGACCCCTAAATGTAAAGGGCCTTCTAGGTGTTGGATAATTGCATGCCATGGATAGATCAGGGCAGTCATTAGAAAATGGGACATTTACACTGACCTGGCCAGATAAACTTTTGGAGCAACATCGGTAGACCTAGGGTTAGCCACCGCAACCATATTTTCCTGGATAGTTATGAGTTACATATGGCACAAGGTGTGCTGTTTAGAGGCACAATACCCTGCAGCATGTGTAACTTATAATTGTCCATTTAAACATGGCCGAGGTGATAACTCTATGTAGACCTCCCAACCCATGACAATACAGAAAGATCCAATAACATTGGGAGATATGAGATCATAGATTGGACTTGCTGGGGGAGGGTCTTAAGCATAAGGAGCCGATAACCAAACCAGTATTTGTAACCACATATTCAAAACAATATCAGAAAATTTGCTGCAACTTCTAATGTAAGTTAACTTTTTTTGCGTGCTGGTGCTGTGGGGCTCTCGCACTAAACCTGCCTATCAATCTATGCTTAGTGACGTATGGAGTCACTCACTGGCTGCGTGCTGTGCTGTTTGACTCAACTGTGACTGAGTGGCGGCCGCGCGGGAAACATGAGGGAGATGCGGCTGGCTCTGTGTTACTGAGTGAGACAGGACTTGTCTCAACAGTGAAGGAACAAAAAGTCAATGTTTGTCGGCACTTAAAACTACTGGTTGCTTTGGCAATAAGCAAGTGCTCCCATGAATGTTATAAAGAGCAAACCAATATTGAACGAATTGCCTTGATGCCAAGTGTGATTTTGCAATCAGTCTCTCACCTTCCCTGGTTATGTGACGTCCGGTGACACCTCTGTTAGCTGAAAACAAAACGGATCCACGACGACCCTCTGTGCGCAAACCAGGTGCACACACAAGCGGTCCGGCACTTGACGCCTATTCTAACCGCTCCGGTTCCCTCTGCGTGGATCCTTTCGGGTGGCGTGTGACGTCACCTTGCTCACTTCCGGTTCTCGGAACCTCCCTCTCCGAAGCAGAGCCGTGCAACTATCGGCAATTTCCAAAACCTGGATCGGTGAGCTGCACCTGACATGCAGAGAGACCCCACTGGAACTGGTGCAATCCTCGGCTCCACAACACAAAGACAAGCAAAAATCGAATGAGGTGCACAAACATCCGGTGGTGAATGAAATTTTCTTTATTGCACTTAAAAATATCTCTCTCTCCAGAGATACAGGGAAATCAAGCCAAATAGCGAGTGGATGTAGCCTCACTCCAGTGACTGTCTGCTGACATGTTTCAGCAATGAAGCCGTAATCGTAGCTGAGTCGGAGCCAAGTGAGTGACAAGGTTGCGGCTGACGCCCACCCGTGACCCGGTCACCAGAGTGCGGCGCTGTACCGAAGAAGTTCAAGTGTACATTAAAGAGGCAGGAGGGTGCAGGTCTGGGGGGGGTGCAGAGGAGGCTAAAGCTGCTATTTCAGATTGGCAGGAATATTATTCATACCAACGTAATCAAACCATGTGAATGATCATGGACTCTCCAAGAACTGCAGATTTTCCAATTCTAGAACAATTGTATTTGCAGACATGAGTAACAATAGTGAGCTTTATGCTCAGTGTGGTTAATGCATTTTGTTTCTTACTATTCGTTCTATGCTGTCTGCCTATGAGTAAAAGTCATTAAAGACCCAACTTATTGTTATATACACCCTGCAGCAAATGGCCATAAGAAGTGCTAGCCGCACGGCCCTGGCTGTGCACGTGACCCACGACATGACAGTGTTATGTGAGTGACTGACACAGCCTCAGGGTATACTTTGCAATGTACAGAGAACATATATGAGTGTATATCATAGCTGCCTAGGTTGCAGCATACTGAGTCCCCCCTTTACTGAATCTAACACATCTCGTCTCTCTATATGATGCCTATATATTGGTTTTTGGTCTGTATAGTTAGATTTACTTATTTGCTGTTTGATCATATACACAGATATACACACACACATGGCAAGGTTACTGTCCTTATATATGTATATAATATACCCTTTTGTGTTAGCTGCAGCACTGTGGGGTTGTAAGGTGTACCATATCCCTGGAATTAACTGTATATAGTATGTGTATATATATATATATATATATATATATATATATATATATATATATATATATTATGTATATAGTGTGTGTGTATATATACAGGTGGCCCTCATTTTACAACGGTTCGATTTACACCGTTTCAGAATAACAACCTTTTTTTTTTAGTCATGTGACTGCTATTGAAAAGCATTGAGAAGCAGTGCATTTATTAAAATAGCCAGTAGGTGGCGCTGTCCGCCTGTGTTGCAGCAAAGCCAAGCAAGCTAAAATTAATCAGTTTAACCAGACCTAAGCTATCGAGCAGATTTCAAAGGAACAATATCTCCCTGTCTATAAATCAGTCCAGATTGGAATGCATAGAAAGAACTGTTTGCAGAAAAATGCAAATGAAGTCTGTGTTGTGTGATTATTTTATTAGGTTTATAATGCTGTTTAGCAAATGTTTTTGTTCATACAACTTAATTAATTATATATTCTGTGATTATTTTATTAGGTTTATAATGCTGTTTAGCATTTAAAGTCTTCATTTCAAAGCTTTAAAAATAATGTATTAGGTGTTACTTATGACAATTTTGAGAGGGGCCTGGAACCTATCTCCCTCACTTCCCATTGACTTACATTATAAACTGGGTTTTAATTTACAACGGTTTCGATTTACAACCATTCCTTCTAGAACCTAACCCCGGCGTAAACTGAGGGCTACCTGGGGTATATATATATATATATATATATATATATATACATACATATATATATAGTGTGTGTGTATATATGTGTGTATATATATATATATATATATATATATATATATATATATATATTGTGTGTGTATATATATAAATATAGTGTGAGTGTATATATATATATATAAATATATAGTGTCCAATATCACTGCAATTACAGTACCAGTAACAAGGTATCAGGATATCCTAATATACAGAATATACCTGATGTATATATATATATATATATATATATATATACACACATACACGCATGCATTGGTGTGTGTGTGTGTGTATATATATGTACACATTTGTGGCTGCCCCTAAATTTTTGATTGGGGTGGCGCAAAATTTATCTTCGCCTGTGTGGCCAAAAATCCTAGCACCGGCCCTGGACAGACCTGCATTTTAGCCAATCAGTGCTCACTCCAGGGTATCTATACGTGCATAAGCTCAATGTTTTCTATATGAAACACATTAACTAATACCCTCTAGTGGTCAAAATGCATTCAGATTAGAGGCACTCTTCAAGGTCTAACAAATTAGTCTTTTATTTTGGAAATCTATTTCGTTTAAAAGGGGCATCAAAACAGAAAATTTGCTTACATGATTTTTAAACAACATTCACATTTACTCATATTCTTTGAATTGTTATATTTTGCAGAAAGGTTTATCTAGGAAAGCTCTGGAGCAGTAAAGAACATAGCTTCAATCTGCAGATTGGTGACTGCATATACTGTATCTACCGATTGTCATTGCCTCACGCATGTGTTCACTTAAAAACTAGTATTGTATTGATGCTACATCAACACATTATACCAAGAGATTGAAGCACATTTGAGAATAGAAGAGAATTGCAACAGGGTTAAAATTGTATGTTCAACATAACTAAGGACAGATACATTTAGGGTTTCATGTCCCTTTAACACTGACATTTTAAATACATGCTCACAGTACTATATTTAAGAATAACAATGTGGAATCGATACATGACACTATATTGAGCATTTACATTAAGAAGAAATATCAGGACATAACATGATAAAGGTCAATGCATATTGAGAAATTAAGTCAAATACAAATGCGCATGTTTCGGAATTTTCAGTGTAGAAAATTAAGCATAACACATTTTATTTTTTTTAATGGGGAAATATTGTGGACTAACATATGAAATAAGATGGAGTATATTCATCGCTGAACATTCATGGATTAACACTTGCCTCAAAATAGAATCAGGATAACAACACTGCCTTCTGTTGTTTCTTCCATGAGACAGACATCAATAGATATTTATTTGCTCTTTATCATCTATGTTTCAACAATGTACATGACTGACACAATCCATAATCCAAGAAAATCATGGTTTTAAACTTGTGTTCTCATTCGCAAACGTGGCAAATCCAATATTGCGGTAAAACGTAATCCAATCAAAGGACAGATTCAACACCTTTGCATGTGACATTTTACGCCACATGGCGCATCCAAGATTGCGTAAAAACGTAATCCAAACCAATGACGGATTTTAATCCTTTGCATGTGATGCTTTACGCAAATAGCACGTCCGAGATTGCGTAAAAACGTAATCTGAACCAATGACGGAATTTAATCCTTTGCATGTCAATAACAAATGTATTTCTATTTTAAAAACTAGTATGTGCTATATTGTTATCTATCAAGCGTGTTTGTTTCATGTATAGCACAGCTTCAAATAATGTAACGCTAGATAACATAATACTCTGATATATGAAATATAATCCATTGTTGGTAATAAATATATATTTCATTAGAATAGGAAAACTAGGACATATTTAGGAAGCAGCAGGTTTTAACATGGAAATAATGCTACTATATACATTACGAAAATGTCTATGGTTTATACATTATTTGTTACATATAGCAATATATCGTTGGATAATTAAATATATTCAGAAATAATAGAAAGAGATTAATCATCTAAAATGTGTGCATTACACACAGTGATTTCTTTTGTTATACTACTACAATAAGATGTAAGAAATGTTGGAATATATGTGTTGCCAACATTCAGATAATAGTCTGTTTTAAATATATTATATGTGTATGTTGATGTCAAAATAAATTATAATAAAATGCACATTAGGAATGCATATCCATAAATTAAGATTTGTGGTCAGCATCTCTTAAGGATTATCAACATAAAAGATCTTTAAGTAGAAATGACATTAATAAATAAAGAAGAAAAATAAACATTTTAATGACATTCTTTGTAGTATGATAAATAGGATTTATGAATATTATAAAACTTAAATAAATAAGATAACTTTAAAAAAAAGTCAGAATGAGAAAACAGCCCCTTTGGAGCCATTTGACAAGGTGAGATAGTGCATCACAGTCCTTGGAGGGAGTTGACAAGGGCAAACAAAGGCCAACACAGCCCCTTTGGAGCCATCGGGGGCGGCATTGCACAAGCATTTCTTAAGAACTGCTTGTGCAATGATAAATGCCGACAGCATATGCTGTCGGCATTTATTGATGTGCGGCGTACATGATACGCTACATTGTATCATGTCCGCCCACACTTTAATAAATCGGCCCCATGGAGTTCACTGGATAAGGACACTTCACTCCGTAGAGATGTTAACAGTTAGCAGGGGGCGCTCTTTCAAAATTAAATCCTGCAGCCAATATAAATCACATTACTCTCCTTTCTGCGTATAACATCTTACGATTGCCTATATTTTTGTATGCATGTGATTTTCTGTTAGGGTTATGAGTATTTACAGAATTAAGCAGGGATTAGAGAGAACATTTTACGAAAAAACAACAATTACATTTTGCATTTTGTACTTATAAGAATGAATTTCTGCATGATTTTTGCACATCCATGGCTTTAAAATTACAATTCACGCTGTGCATGTTTAATATGATTTATTCTTATGTAATTTTCATACAAATTTTACAGTTTTGGTAAAATATGATTTGCGATAAAGAATTTTGTTACGACTTTTGATTTATCTTACCAATACAATTTCCCCCTGTTTATTTTGCTGTGAATTGTTAAATTATTCTTTTTGTATGATGTTTAGAATTCAAATATTGTTGTGCTCATTTCATACAAAATGCAGCATACACCCCTTAGCAGAACACCCTGTTTTCATGGTAAAAAGGGGCTTTAGATCATTCAACCAGGGAAATAGAAGTACTGGCAACCATTCTTTAATAATCTCGCCAGCCTAGAGAGCTTTCAATCATCGTGCCCTTAGTAAGCATACAGGGAGTGCAGAATTATTAGGCAAATGAGTATTTTGACCACATCATCCTCTTTATGCATGTTGTCTTACTCCAAGCTGTATAGGCTCGAAAGCCTACTACCAATTAAGCATATTAGGTGATGTGCATCTCTGTAATGAGAAGGGGTGTGGTCTAATGACATCAACACCCTATATCAGGTGTGCATAATTATTAAGCAACTTCCTTTCCTTTGGCAAAATGGGTCAAAAGAAGGACTTGACAGGCTCAGAAAAGTAAAAAATAGTGAGATATCTTGCAGAGGGATGCAGCACTCTTAAAATTGCAAAGCTTCTGAAGCGTGATCATCGAACAATCAAGCGTTTCATTCAAAATAGTTAACAGGGTCGCAAGAAGCGTGTGGAAAAACCAAGGCGCAAAATAACTGCCCATGAACTGAGAAAAGTCAAGCGTGCAGCTGCCAAGAGGCCACTTGCCACCAGTTTGGCCATATTTCAGAGCTGCAACATCACTGGAGTGCCCAAAAGCACAAGGTGTGCAATACTCAGAGACATGGCCAAGGTAAGAAAGGCTGAAAGACGACCACCACTGAACAAGACACACAAGCTGAAACGTCAAGACTGGGCCAAGAAATATCTCAAGACTGATTTTTCTAAGGTTTTATGGACTGATGAAATGAGAGTGAGTCTTGATGGGCCAGATGGATGGGCCCGTGGCTGGATTGGTAAAGGACAGAGAGCTCCAGTCCGACTCAGACGCCAGCAAGGTGGAGGTGGAGTACTGGTTTGGGCTGGTATCATCAAAGATGAGCTTGTGGGGCCTTTTCGGGTTGAGGATGGAGTCAAGCTCAACTCCCAGTCCTACTGCCAGTTTCTGGAAGACACCTTCTTCAAGCAGTGGTACAGGAAGAAGTCTGCATCCTTCAAGAAAAACATGATTTTCATGCAGGACAATGCTCCATCACACGCGTCCAAGTACTCCACAGCGTGGCTGGCCAGAAAGGGTATAAAAGAAGAAAATCTAATGACATGGCCTCCTTGTTCACCTGATCTGAACCCCATTGAGAACCTGTGGTCCATCATCAAATGTGAGATTTACAAGGAGGGAAAACAGTACACCTCTCTGAACAGTGTCTGGGAGGCTGTGGTTGCTGCTGCACGCAATGTTTATGGCGAACAGATCAAAACACTGACAGAATCCATGGATGGCAGGCTTTTGAGTGTCCTTGCAAAGAAAGGTGGCTATATTGGTCACTGATTTGTTTTTGTTTTGTTTTTGAATGTCAGAAATGTATATTTGTGAATGTTGAGATGTTATATTGGTTTCACTGGTAAAAATAAATAATTGAAATGGGTATATATTTGTTTTTTGTTAAGTTGCCTAATAATTATGCACAGTAATAGTCACCTGCACACACAGATATCCCCCTAAAATAGCTAAAACTAAAAACAAACTAAAAACTACTTCCAAAAACATTCAGCTTTGATATTAATGAGTTTTTTGGGTTCATTGAGAACATGGTTGTTGTTCAATAATAAAATTAATCCTCAAAAATACAACTTGCCTAATAATTCTGCACTCCCTGTATTTAGCAAACTGCAAATCACATGATATAATCTGATTTGCATTTTGTCAAATATGCTTACACTAAATAAACTGTGCCGAAGAAAGCAGTTATGAAGAAGCGGTTTGAACGTGAACAATATATATAAATATTAAAGTTAATCAAATTTTATTTAGTGTTGCATATTTGACAAAATGCAAATCACATTATATATGATGTGATTCGCATTTGTCAAATATACTTACACTAAATAAATAAAATGTATGTACACTTAGACTAAATATATATATATATTGTTCACATGGTTCCTAGAGACAAACAGGAGTGGGTGAGCAAAGGGCTGAGTATATTATTCACAGCTGAGAGGAATGACATCAAGAAATGCAGTGACACATAAATAAAACATGTGTTTTCCTGGCCCTGACCATGCAGACCTGTCCTGACAGGATGACCAAGTAATAGCTGTGTCACTGATGCCAGACATGATTCTCTTATTGGGGGAGCCCTGAGCTGAGCAGGCTGGGAATGCCACTCCAACATTTAACCCTTTGGCTGCTAGGCCATTTCCAACCTGGGTGCTAAGTGTAATGTCAAAGATACTATGTTGTAGTATGAAATAATTTAGATGAATCACAACTGCTGAGATCATAGGATTTGTAGCAAGGTTTAAACTAGATAATAACATGGATTACTAAAAGAAGTAATGTCAGAATCCGAGTGTAAACTTTGCAATTTGTTATATGGAAAAATAGCATTAGATATTTCTATAGCTGTATCGAGTAAAAGAATACTGGAGGAACAACAGAAAAACCGTGTCTATAACCAGAGAAAAAATGAAACAGTGTTAACACGAAAAAAATAGCTACTATGTCAAAATAAAGCTCTGCCAGAATATATCAGGAATCATGAGTAAATATGCGTAGCAGATATTGTATCAAAATTAGTAGCTTGAAAATATGTAAGCGGTTACAGACTGTACCTGGAAGGTAAAACAAAGTTTTTAGAAAGTTGAAGAGAAATCTCACAGCTTGAATCGGAGAAGCGGTTGCAGCGCTGATGCCGAAGAAGTTGGCGTGTGACGTCACAGCTCCACGATGCAGGGCGGAAGATTAGGCTGGATGGAGTAAGCTGACAGCAACGGCTGGGAAAAGTGTCAATCCGGTAACAAGAGATGTAGGCTGGTTTCAGCAAGAGAAGTTGGTGAATCCGGAATGATAGATATTAAGATGAAATCCAAAGAGGTAACTAAATACTAGAGCTCAGTTTGAGTCACACTAAGGTTAGTGGAAAACAATAACAAGCAAAGTGGAGAGGGGGGAGGAGGCTTAAATAGCATAGCAGCTGAATTGATCAGACAATTAAAGGCATATTCTCAGTAAAGGTAACAGGTTGTTATTAATCAATATGTAATCGTGACAGGATGCTCCCCTAAATGATCCACTCTGTGGATCAGGGATGAGGACGATCCGGATTCTGCTGATGGAAGTGCGAGATGAGTCTGGGGGCAGAAATATTAACAGCTGGCTCCCAAGAGTCATGTTCTGAAGTGTAGCCTTTCCAACTTATCAGATACTGTAAGTTACCCCTATACATTCTAGAGTCAAGTATGGATTTAACCTCATATTCAATGTTGGGATCAATTGAGATAGGAGGTATACTTTGGCGTGAAGTGGCATCTCGTAAAGAACGGTAGGGTTTCAGTAGGGAAACATGGAAGGTAGGGTGTATTTTCAGAGTGCTAGGTAACTGTAAACGAACTGCATTCTCATTTATGATTTTGATTATCTGAAAAGGACCAATGAATAATGGTGAAAGTTTCTTGCTAGGAGTATTAAGATGTAAGTTTTTGGTTGACAGCCAAACTAGATCTCCATGGGAGTACTGTGGTGGAGCCATCCTTCTTAAGTCGTAATAATGTTTCTGTTTGGTTTTAGCTTGTTCAATAGCGGTCCTGACTTTTGCAAAATTAGAAGTGATGGAACTTGTTAAATCAGCGATATATGGTAGTGAACTGATTTGGGGTAGTAGTTGAAATGTTGGATGGAATCCATAGTTAATGAAGAATGGAGTCTGGTTGGTTGTGGAATGTACTGTGTTGTTGAAGGTAAATTCAGCATAGGGCAGGTGTTGAGACCAAGAGTGTTGGTCGAAATGACAATAAGACCTTAGGAATTGTTCAATGCTTTGGTTAGACCTTTCAGTCTGACCATTAGTCTGAGGGTGATAAGAGGTTGAAAGTCTTTTGTCAATACTGAAAATCTTGCAAAATTCAGTCCAGAGAGAACTAGTAAACTGCGAGCCACGGTCTGTTAAGATCCGTCGAGGGAGACCGTGAAGTCTGAAGACGTGTAGTAAGAGCAAATGTATAGTTTCGGTAGCGGTAGGTAGCTTGTGGTACGGTATGAGATGTATCATCTTACTGAATAAGTCCACCACGACAAGGATAGTAGTATTATTGGAGGATCTGGGGAGATCAACGACATAATCCAAGGCTATGTCGGCCCAAGGTCGTGTTGGAGTAGGTAAAGGCATGAGTAACCCATAGGGCCTATGTTTTGATCTTTTAGTGGTAGCACATACTGAACAGGTGTTAATGTACTTCATTATGTCGGTATTCATATCAGGCCACCAATAACTCCTTTTAATAAGCTCTTGTGTATTGTGGATTCCGGTGTGTCCAGCAAATAAGGATTCATGAGCTGAATGTAAAATCAAATCTCTGATAGAAGGGGGTACATATAACTTCTCATCAAAGTAATAAAGGGAATCCTGTTTCATTTGTAACTGTTGAAGAGGCTTAGTTTGATCTTTATGTTGTTCATCTCTTAGGAATGGAATAGAATCAATGAGAAACAACAGGTATTTATTCTCTGGGATTACAGATTCTTTTGGAAGAGAGAGATCCGAGGGAGTAGGCAGCCGTGAGAGAGCGTCTGCCTTCTTGTTCTTACTAGCCGGTCTGTAAGTGATAAGGAAATCAAATCTGGAGAAATACAGATTCCAACGAACATGTCGTGCAGTGAGGGTTTTTGTACTTTTAAGGTACTGTAAATTCCTATGATCAGTATACACTATGGTTGGGTATGTCACACCTTCAAGGAGATGACGCCATTGTTCAAAAGCAACCTTGATAGCCAGTAACTCTTTATCACCCACAGGGTAATGCAACTCAGGAGCCGTCAAACATCTTGAATAAAAAGCTACGGGATGTAGAGGTTTCTTTAGGTGTTCTCTTTGTGAAAGAACAGCTCCAATAGCATAATCGGAGGCATCGACCTCCAATACATATTGGAGTTGGTTATTAGGGTAGCGTAATATAGGTGCAGAGGTGAATTTTTGTTTTAGGAGATCGAAAGCCTTTTGGGATTCAACAGTCCAGATGAACTTAATATTTGATTTTGTGAGGTTGGTAAGTGGTTTGGCAATTGCTGCGAAATTGTTTATAAATTTTCGGTAAAAATTTGCAAAGCCTAGAAAGCTTTGTACCTGTTTCTTATTTGTTGACTCATGATAACCTTTCTCGTTTTGTCTCTCCCTAAGCCTTCTGTCAATACTGATACTGAGATTAATTAGTTCCTCCAAAGTGTGAGGAATTTCAATGCGAGAGAGTTCGTCTTTAATGGATTCTGACAAACCCAATCTAAACTGGTTTTTTAGAGACAAATTATTCCATTGGGTGTCAGTAGCTAGCCTCTTAAAATCTGCAATATAATCTTCTACATCCCTTCTTTTCTGTTTAAGAGAGCGCATTGCAGTTTCAGCGGTTAGTTGTTTGTAAGGGTCGTCATAAAGCTGACCAAGGGAAGAAAAGAAGGAATCTAGAGAGTTAAGTATATCATCGTTTGTCTCCAGGAAGGAATTAGCCCAGCTTCTGTGTTCTGCTCTTAAATAGGAAATGGTAGTCATCACCTTAACTCTGTCAGTGGGATATGTGTATGGTTTTAATGCAAACAACAGAAGACAAGAGTTTTTAAAATCTCTAAATTGTTTTCTATCCCCTGAGAATATATCTGGGAGACTAACTTGTGGTTCCTGGAAACGAGTTCTACTATCTACAAAGTCTTTAATATAAGTTTTCAGTCCCTGGTTTTCTTGTTTGAGGGTATTGAGGCCATCAGTTAATGCATCCACTTTTTGAGAGAGAGTTTGTATCTGATTAGACATCTCAGCTGGATCCATGTTTTACGGCTTGTTATTCTGTAATGTCAAAGATACTATGTTGTAGTATGAAATAATTTAGATGAATCACAACTGCTGAGATCATAGGATTTGTAGCAAGGTTTAAACTAGATAATAACATGGATTACTAAAAGAAGTAATGTCAGAATCCGAGTGTAAACTTTGCAATTTGTTATATGGAAAAATAGCATTAGATATTTCTATAGCTGTATCGAGTAAAAGAATACTGGAGGAACAACAGAAAAACCGTGTCTATAACCAGAGAAAAAATGAAACAGTGTTAACACGAAAAAATAGCTACTATGTCAAAATAAAGCTCTGCCAGAATATATCAGGAATCATGAGTAAATATGCGTAGCAGATATTGTATCAAAATTAGTAGCTTGAAAATATGTAAGCGGTTACAGACTGTACCTGGAAGGTAAAACAAAGTTTTTAGAAAGTTGAAGAGAAATCTCACAGCTTGAATCGGAGAAGCGGTTGCAGAGCTGATGCCGAAGAAGTTGGCGTGTGACGTCACAGCTCCACGATGCAGGGCGGAAGATTAGGCTGGATGGAGTAAGCTGACAGCAACGGCTGGGAAAAGTGTCAATCCGGTAACAAGAGATGTAGGCTGGTTTCAGCAAGAGAAGTTGGTCAATCCGGAATGATAGATATTAAGATGAAATCCAAAGAGGTAACTAAATACTAGAGCTCAGTTTGAGTCACACTAAGGTTAGTGGAAAACAATAACAAGCAAAGTGGAGAGGGGGGAGGAGGCTTAAATAGCATAGCAGCTGAATTGATCAGACAATTAAAGGCATATTCTCAGTAAAGGTAACAGGTTGTTATTAATCAATATGTAATCGTGACACTAAGCTTATATCATTGGAAAGGATAGGTGATTACCTTTCCAACGGTGGGTCTTGGGGGTCTGTAGCTGCTTAGATGTCTGAGATACAGGCTTCTAGGCAGCATGCCCCCAATTCACTATACTGTCCATTGTTAATTTTAAAAAAGTTGCACGGTGACGTCATCACGTCATTACGCATGATGTCACCACATTAATCATGAAGCCCCGGTGATGCCTCTCACTATTCAGGCCAGATTGCCGGGGTGGGAGTAGGTGGGAGCCCCCAGATTGCCCTCAAGGTTTGTGAGTGATAGTGACGGTTCTGAGTTGTTGTCAGCACCTGACTGGGTCAATTTGCTACAACTTAGAGCCATCGTTAGCACTCAAAGGGTTAATGACACCATGTGACCTCTTACCCAGATTGTCCATGCTGATGATACCCTGTTGGGGTCAAGAGGGTGACATTATCTCCTTCCTGGCTAGCTCCTAGCCTGTCCCTCACATTTCTCCTGGCTCTGACCCAGGATTCCAGGATGTTTTACAAGGGTACCCCTGCTAGAATCCTTTAACAGTTTCCCCATGCTCTTCCACACAAGTGACCCGCTGCCAGCTGCTTCTGTGTGTGACCTTTAGAACAAGCACACATGTTAAGCCATGGATCTGAGTGCGCTAATGAGTTTTTACTCTGATAACATTCTTGCTTGCTCTGCTGAAAAGCATCCCTGGATTTTTTTTTTTTGAAATGTGGGACCTAGAAGAATGTTATGACCATAAACACAAAATTATGGAGAGATGTGATTTCCCTCAGGCCTTGTGGGGGTCTTGCTTAACACAAGACAGTAAAACCTAGCTTTAGCCTATAAAGGCTCCAATCAAACATTTATGGGACCTTCAATAAGTCCTCCCTTGGTGTTGAAACCTGAAACAACTCTTTTTTTTACTAGTGGAGATATTAGGCAGTAGTCGACCTACTTAAAGGGTCATGAAACCCACATTTTTCTTTCATGATTTAGAAAGAGCATGCAATTTTAAACAACTTTCTAATTTACTTCTATTATCTAATTTGCTTCATTCTCTTGATATTATTTGCTGAAAAGCATATCTAGATATGCTCAGTAGCTGCTGATTGGTAAATGCTCATAGATGCCTCGTGTGATTGGCTGACACATGTGCATGGTTATTTCTTCAACAAAGGATATCTTAAGTATGAAGATAATAGATAATAGAAGTCAAATGGAATGTTATTTAAAATTGTATTCTCTATCTGAATCATGAAATAATTTTTTGGGGTTTAGTGTCCCTTTAAGGCTCCCCTGCATTCAGATTGTACACATTCTGCACACACCTATGTATAGAATCTCTGCTTTGGGCCCCCTCCAGCACTTGGGTCCTGGTGCCACTGCACCTGCTGCACCAATGGTGGTTCCGTTCCTGATATTATGTAATATCATTAGTCTTATGTCTATATTTTTATTGTCTCTATTATGAAAAATGGCTGGGACTTATATAGGCAATTCTGTTTTCTTTACTTATTGTTGTGTTTTGGCTTTCTCTTGGTTCAGCACAAAAATCCAGCATTAATTGTAGATGACTTTTGCTGATATGTATTTTAACTGGCCATAATGTATAGCAAAGAGCTACATGAAAAACTCCACTGCATGCACAGACGTTTGTGCTTGATCAGTTTTGCACAAATAATTTTAATGCAGGACCTCCTAGAAATCTCTTATTTGTGGAGAAATTACACATCCACATTATCTGACATGAATGCTGTAGTTTGCACTATACTATCACATGTATGACCAATATTAAAAGTACATGAAACTCAACATTTTTCTTTCTTGGTTCTGATAGAGAATATAATTTTGCTTCATTCTTTTGATATCCTTTATTGAAGGAGCAGCAATGCACTACCGGGAGCTTGCTGAACACATCAGTAAGCCAATGATTAGAAGTATATTTGTGCATCCACAAATCAGCAGCTAGCATCCAGCTCCTTTGCCTATTCAGGAATGCTTTTCAACAAAGGATACCAAGCAAATGAAGACAATTATATAATAGAAGTAAATTTGAAAGTTGTTTAAAATTGCATTTCAGGATTATCTTGGAGGAGAGCAGGTTAATAACCATGTTTACCAATCAGCTGATTAAACCTGTGCTCTCGTTCCGATATCCTCAAAATCTGGTCTGTTAGGGAGGCCTAAGGACAGGTTTGAAAACCAGTGCTCTATCTGAATCATGAAAGAACATTTTTAGGTTTCATGTCCCTTTAACCATTAATTGAAACACAAAAAATGCAAGCAGTATGGGCTGTACACAAGCATGGTTAGTGTTCCATACTGCTTGCAGTTTTGTGCTTGACATGGCCATAGTTATAGGAGTCAGTAATGCAGAAATAAAAAGCTCTTAGAAATTAGAGCACGCCATTGTTTGACCAAGTCATAAGTCTGACAGAGCAGGAGCGAGCTGTGTTATGGCGCGGTCGGGCCGGGCTGTGACTATACAGCTGGCCCGATGCGCTGTTTGAAAAAAACAGACACGCTCAGAAGATCACAGAGAGCGGGTCTGTAAAACAGCAGGTTTTTTTTAAAATTCAAAGGGGAAATTTTGTTTTAAAACGTTTGCGCTAATATAATGTTATATAATTCTGCACTATGTGCAGAATTATATAACATTATTTTTAAGGTTTACTGTCCCTTTAAGTACTAGTCGATAAGCCTGCCCAGAGGGCAGTCTAATTATTTTTTAAACTACAGATGTAGAAACAAAGGCCTAGATTTGGAGTTTGGCGGTAGCCGTGAAAACCAGCGTTAGAGGCTCCTAACGCTGGTTTTAGGCTACCGCCGGTATTTGGAGTCATTCAAAAAAGGGTCTAACGCTCACTTTTCAGCCGCGACTTTTCCATAACGCAGATCCCCTAACGTCAATTGCGTATCCTATCTTTTCAATGGGATCTTTCTAACTCCGGTATTTAGAGTCGTGTCTGAAGTGAGCGTTAGAATTCTAACGACAAAACGCCAGCCGCAGAAAAAAGTCAGTAGTTAAGAGCTTTATGGGCTAACGCCGGTTCATAAAGCTCTTAACTACTGTACTCTAAAGTACACTAACACCCATAAACTACCCCCCACATCGCCGACACTCGAATAAATTTTTTTAACCCCTAATCTGCCGACCGCCACCTACGTTATACTTATGTACCTCTAATCTGCTGCCCCTAACACCGCCGACCCCTATATTATATTTATTAACCCCTAACCTGCCCCCCACAACGTCGCAGCCAGCTACCTACAATAATTAACCCCTAATCTGCCGACCGCAAAGAGCCGCCACCTACATTATAGCTATGTACCCCTAATCTGCTGCCCCTAACACCGCCGACCTCTATATTATATTTATTAACCCCTAATCTGCCCCCCTCAACGTCGCCTCCACCTGCCTACACTTATTAACCCCTAATCTGCCGAGCGGACCGCACCGCTACTATAATAAAGTTATTAACCCCTAATCCGCCTCACTAACCCTATAATAAATAGTATTAACCCCTAATCTGCCCACCCTAACATCGCCGACACCTAACTTCAATTATTAACCCCTAATCTGCCGACTGGAGCTCACCGCTATTCTAATAAATGTATTAACCCCTAAAGCTAAGTCTAACCCTAACACTAACACCCCCCTAAATTAAATATAATTTTAATCTAACGAAATTAATTAACTCTTCTTAAATAAATTATTCCTATTTAAAGCTAAATACTTACCTGTAAAATAAATCCTAATATAGCTACAATATAAATTACATTTATATTATAGCTATTTAAAAATTAATATTTATTTTACAGGTAACTTTGTATTTATTTTAACCAGGTACAATAGCTATTAAATAGTTAAGAACTATTTAATAGCTAAAATAGTTAAAATAATTACAAATTTACCTGTAAAATAAATCCTAACCTAAGTTACAATTAAACCTAACACTACACTATCAATAAATAAATTAAATACAATTCCTACAGGTAAGTATTTAGCTTTAAATAGGAATAATTTATTTAATAAGAGTTAATTAATTTCGTTAGATGTAAATTATATTTAATTTAGGGGGGTGTTAGTGTTAGGGTTAGACTTAGCTTTAGGGGTTAATACATTTATTAGAATAGTGGTGAGCTCCAGTCGGCAGATTAGGGGTTAATAATTGAAGTTAGGTGTCGGCGATGTTAGGGAGGGCAGATTAGGGGTTAATACTATTTATTATAGGGTTAGTGAGGCGGATTAGGGGTTAATAACTTTATAATAATAGCGGTGCGGTCCGCTCGGCAGATTAGGGGTTAATAAGTGTAGGCAGGTGGAGGCGACGTTGTGGGGGGCAGATTAGGGGTTAATTAATATAATATAGGGGTCGGCGGTGTTAGGGGCAGCAGATTAGGGGTACATAGGGATAATGTAAGTAGCGGCGGTTTACGGAGCGGCAGATTAGGGGTTAAAAATAATATACAGGGGTCAGCGATAACGGGGGCGGCAGAATAGGGGTTAATAAGTGTAAGGTTAGGGGTGTTTAGACTCGGGGTACATGTTAGAGTGTTAGGTGCAGACGTAGGAAGTGTTTCCCCATAGGAAACAATGGGGCTGCGTTAGGAGCTGAACGCGGCTTTTTTGCAGGTGTTAGGTTTTTTTTCAGCTCAAACAGCCCCATTGTTTCCTATGGGGGAATCGTGCACGAGCACGTTTTTGAGGCTGGCCACGTCCGTAAGCAACTCTGGTATCGAGAGTTGAAGTTGCGTTAAATATGCTCTACGCTCCTTTTTTGGAGCCTAACGCAGCCATTCTGTGGACTCTCAATACCAGAGTTATTTTAAAGGTGCGGCCAGAAAAAAGCCAGCGTTAGGTACGCGGGTCGTTACCGACAAAACTCTAAATCTAGCCGAAAGTATTTTATAACTCTTCTTTTATATAAAAATTTAAGCTACGGGGGCGAAGCCTGACCGTGCTGGAGAATGGTCGTGTGTCCTTAGAGCTCCGGAGCTAATACCTTGCCCAAACCATGTAAAAGTGAATAAAAGGCTGTAACCACCGACTAGCTGCAACACCAAACCGAGGGGAGCAATGAGCGGACCAGACGCCGACATAATTTATAGAGGCAAAGAAAATTGACCGTATCTCCCGCTGCGGGCCTCAGCCTGACTAAAGTATGAATACCCGCTCAGAAACGCCGCGGTTGTGAGTGATCCAAAGTGGCCTGGCATCTGGGGAGCATTAAGTGGCAATAATTTGCTCTCAAAAGACTCCGCTGTCTCTCAGACCTGTTGACATCGAAGCTCCTTCACCGCAACTTTCAGAACATCTGAGTCAGCAGACATAGCCTGCAGCGTGGCAGCAGCGGAGGTAAAACTTCTCTTACAACTGCTATTTTACTGAGTTGGGAGGACAGGAGTTTTCTTGCAAGCTGGTTATAGTGAGCAGGGTGTAATAGAAGGGCTTTCTGAGTTGTGGGCAACAGCGGAGCACTGTTTCCTTGCATATTGCCTAGTGACTGACAAAACATTTGCATTAAATTACTAACGGTTGTGGCCCATAATACTGTGTTTGAGAGACTGCCTATGTGAGATTGAATAACGGCTGAATAAGGTTGGTGCACTGTACATGAGGCTTAGATTTACAGGCCTTGTTCAGTAACAATATAAACAACACTTACAAAGCCCCGCAGACAAAATCCCCTGGGAATCTTTACTTTTAGAAAGTATCTTATTCTCCTTTATATTGTATACGTCAATCAGACTTGCTCAAGATATTTTTGGAAAAAGAGAAGGGGGTCGCACTACAAACAACTTCAATTTGCAGGCAAATACAGCAGATCTTGTTGAAAATGTCACAAAAAAAGACAGGATTGCAAGACAAGGGCCCTAAAACAAGAAATATAAACCATTACTTAAAGAGTGTCGAGGCTCAGATGGCGGAGGAACACCAATCCCAACTACAATCTGCTGTGAGCGATAACACACAATCGTTAATTACACCCTCAGAGATGCCACAATATGTAACCAAAGAAGATTTGAAAGCTCTCTCCTCAAAAGAGGATATAAGAGGGGTAGTTTCTGAGATTAAAAACTTATTTAGTGAGCTGCGCAAAGACTTAACTGATGTTGCACAGAGAGTGACGGTTGTGGAACATGCACAAACCACACTACAGGAAAAGCTTAAAGACACCACGGCACAAACATTGCATAACTCAAACACGATTCAAAGTTTACTAGAACGCATAGAGGACCTCGACAATTGCAGTCGGCGAAATAACCTGCGTATTAGGGGCATTCCTTTTCAGAACACTCAAAGGAACACCTATGGCCCCTGAAGTCCTGATAGAGCGAGCACATAGTGCATTGCGCCCAAAGCCATCAGTTAAAGCCCCCCCCAAGGGACATCATTTTACGACTGCTTAATTACAAGGATAAAGAGGACATCATCAAGAGCAGTAGGAATAAACATCCACTTCAACATGCTGGGGTGCCACTGCAAATCTTCTCCGACTTAAGCCTGGCTACTCTGCAAAAACGCAGGGAAATGAGGTTTCTAACCTCCGCACTACAGCATCACAAGATCCCGTACCGGTGGGGGTTTCCCACCTGTATCATTGCTTCATCGGGAGAGAAAACAGCAACATATAGATCTTTGACAGATTTGGAAGATTTCTGCGCAACGCTAAATATTGCTCCACCAAATCCAGAAGATTTTCCAGCCCAGCCTCCTACACTGGCTGGAGGAATGCAGCAGCCCTGATGGGTTCGGGGTAAGAAAGGAGTGAAGGAACGATATTTCCCTTATTTGCACAGGTTAGACTGTAGTTTATAAAAATGGCAAATGATGGACAGAGTGGTCCTGGGATAACTCCTGTGCCTGCTTCGGACTCGTCCCACTGTGCACATTGACTGATTGAATAATAGTTTGTAATAAAATGCATCTTAGTTATAGTAAGTAATAGCGATTTCATTGTAAAATGCTGGAACAAATTTCCCCAATGTCTATGCTGATGTTTATAGTCTCCCCTCGGTTTCCATAAATAGAGATATAAGTATACCACTTTAAGCTTGTTGGTCTACACATATATAATGTTTTAACTTATTCTCAATTTTCATTATTGCAGCCCTATGTTGTTTTGTCAATCTGGGCAGGTTATTGGCACTTTCCCCTTTTGGTAATCTCTCTTAGTGAAACAGGGTCTGGTGAAATTTGTCACTCGACCGATTAGACTGCCCTATACTACCCTATCCCCCCTATCCTACTCCCCTACTTGGTAACTCTTACTATATTCTACCTAGGTCAATATCGTATTTAACGTTCATCTGTTTGTGTAATTCATCAGACCCACAGACCTGCTTATCCTCCCCCCCTTCCCCTTCTCTTCCTTCTAACATCCCCGACTCCACCCCTCTATCTCTCCCTTCCTTCCCTCAACCTTCCCCCCCCCTTTCTTTTTTTTTTTCTCTCAGCCCGTAGGTACATCTTACGATACAATGATTCCGGAACGGCTCAGGTCGCAGAAACACTCTATCAAATTCTTAACAGTAAACGTGAAGGGGCTAAACAACCCAGGTAAAAGATCAATTGTGATGAGGGATCTACAAAAGCTACAGGGGGATGTTATCTGTATACAAGAGACACATTTCCTAAGAAACAAAGAGCCTAAATGGCATAATGGTAGATACCCATTAGCTTACTTCTCCTCAGGTACAAGTAAACAAAACGGGGTGGGAATCCTGATACACCGCAGAACACCCTTCCAACTTCAGAGGGTCGAGAGGGACAGAGAGGGCAGATATGTAATAGTTGTAGGTCTATTGTATGGGAGACAGATAACTATAGCATGCATATACGCCCCCAACACGGCACAACATATTTTTTTCAGGAACCTCTCAAGCAAACTGCTAGAAGTGACCAAGGGGATTTTGTTTCTGGGTGGGGATTTCAATGCTCCTCTTAAACCAAAATTAGATACATCCAACAGGGTCTCAAGTGTATCTCATCATGTTCTGAAACAAATCAACGCAGTACTGAGAGACCATTTACTCCATGACATATGGCGCACAATGCACCCGGCAAATCTAGACTATACTTATTATTCCAACCCTCACAAAAAATACTCCTGGATAGACTTTTTGTTTACAGACTCTCAGGGTATAGCATTCGTCACGCGCAGCGACATCTCATCTATCATATGGTCAGACCACGCCCCGGTCACGTTCAAAATGATGTGGCCGGACAAACCCACTACGCCATTCATGTGGAGGTTAGGGGAACATCTAATAGATGACCCAGTGGTACAGGAAGATATTACTAACATGTTAATAGAATATTTTGACATAAACATGACTGGAGACCTCCCCCTCCCTACAATATGGGAAGCACACAAGAGTGTCATCAGAGGACACTTAATTAAACATAAAGCTAAGCTGATAAAACAACAAAAAGCCGCTTATGACGCGATTCTTGACAATATACAAACATTAGAGAAAAGACATAAAAAAAACACAATGGACCCGGGGTTGAGGAGGCACTCTGTCAGGCACGATTGGAATTCAATCAACACCTGCAAAGGGAGAACCAACGTAAGGCACTGTTGTTGCAACAAAAGTATTACAAAGTGACGACAGTCACACTTGAAATCCTTTATACACACGATTAAAGACAATACAGGGAAACTACATAAGGAGAGTGAGGCCATAGCAAATGTCTTTCGAACGTATTCCTGTAACCTATACAATTTGAGGACACAAGATCTGCCCTAGAGCGAAACACCGTCAGACAGAATGTACAGGAATATATTCTTAATACTGATCTTCAGACATTGAATCAGGAAGCTGTAGACTACCTGGAGTCCCCTCTTGATAGGGAGGAGATACAATTGGCCATTAGAGACCTCCCTAATGGGAACTGTCCGGGCCCAGATGGACTGGGGGCCAAATATTACAAGACATTCTTGACTGTATTACTTCCACATTTATGTCAGCCGTATTTAGTCAGTTCAGGATTTAACCCAACTGCTAGCGTGGATATTAAAACACACGCTAGCACACTGAGAAATATCCAGGACGTGACCCACTCAGGAAACTAAATAAGCAGGGTATAAGAACTTCCCAAAAGAATAGTAAATCAAAATATCTTCTTGAGGATAGAATTGATTTACAGGAGATAGCGTTCCTTTCTCAGGAAAATAGAAACAAACAAAGCTTATGTCCCTTTAAGCAGGTTGACAGTGGATAAATGAATATGTTTCTTTCTTGCAGGTTTGCAACAAACTAAGAATGTCCCTTTAAGCAGGTTGTTAGAAAACAAATAATAATGTTCTTTTAGCAGAATTAAAGCAAACAAAAATAAAGTCCCTTTAAGCAGGTGTCCGCAAACAAATGTTAATGTCCTTTTAAGCAGGATAGTCAGCAAAGAATTGATAATGTCCTTATTAGCAGGATTAAGGCAAACAAAGATAAAGTCCCTTTAAGCAGGTGTCCGCAAACAAATGATAATGTCCTTTTAAGCAAGATTGTAAGCAAACAAATGATAATGTCCTTTTAAGCAAGATTGTAAGCAAACAAATGATAATGTCCTTATTAGCAGGGTTAAAGCAAACAAAGATAATGTCTCTTTAAGCAGGTGTCCGCAAACAAATGTTAATGTCCTTTAAAGCAGGATTGTCAGCAAACAAATGATAATGTCCTTATTAGCAGGATTAAAGCAAACAGAGATAATGTCCTTTAGGCAGGTTAGCAGGCAAACAAGATTTGGAAGCAAGAGGTATTGGCAAAACAATGTCATGAAGGATAGGGTCAGATTTCACAAGATTGTACTCACATAGACAGGGACCGGCAGAAGAGAACAAATGGGCACCGAGTAAATCTCCCGCCGAGATTTAAAGGCAGAGAGAGGCCGCCACGTCATAGGGGTTGTCAGAGAATGCGTCACGTTGCCTAGCAACGTGACGTAGGAACCCAGAAGAGATCCGGGAGCCGCGGCGACACGGCGATGAACGGCGAATTCATGACATCACCCCCCCCTCAAGGACCCCTCCGGGGGACAGGACCAGGCCTAGTAGGGTGAAACTTGTGAAAGGCCTTAATTAAGGCAGGGGCACGCACCTGCCCGGCAGGTTCCCAGGTTCGTTCTGTAACAGGATAACCTTTCCAATGAATGAGATAATACAGTTTCTTACCACGAAGTTTGGAATCCAGGATGTGACTGACCTCATATTCAGGTTGGCCATGAATCAAAAGAGGTGGGGGTTTGAGCAGAGGTTTAGAATACCTATTAGATAATACAGGTTTCAAAAGAGATACGTGGAATACCGGATGGGCTTTGAGGGTCTTGGGCAGAGCAATTCGGTAAGCAGTAGGACATACTTGACCCAGTATTCGGAAAGGACCCACATATCGTGGTCCCAATTTCGTGGAAGGCTGCTTGAGGCGAAGATGACGTGAAGAAACCCAAACCTTATCGCCAGGCCGATATTTGGGAGCCCTCCGTCGCCGAAGATCAGAATAGAACTTATAACGTTCAGAAGCCTTGGAAAGAAGAAGGCGTATCTTCTTCCAATGATGAGTTAACCTCCTGGCGGATAGATCAGAAGCAGGATTTTCAGTGGAAGAAGTGTGTAGAGGAAACGTTCTGGGTTGAAATCCATAGGCTGCATGAAAAGGAGAGGTCTGAAGAGAGGAGTTGTAACGTGTGTTATGAGCCAATTCTGCTAGTGGAAGGTAACCAGTCCAATTAGAATGATGATGATCCACATAATGCCTCAAATAAGTTTCAAGGCACTGATTAACCCTTTCGGTTTGGCCATTAGACTCCGGATGATGTGAAGTAGACAAAGAGATAGTTGTTCCAAAGTGTTTACAGAGTGATCTCCAAAACCGAGAAACAAATTGTACTCCTCTATCCGAAACGATGTTCAGAGGGAAGCCATGTAATCTCACAATGTGTAAGAGAAAAAGTTCGGAAAGTCTTTTGGCAGATGGTAAACCAGGTAAAGGAATGAAGTGAGCTGTCTTAGTGAACCTGTCAACAACCGCCCAAATAGTGTTGTTTCCAGCTGAAAGAGGAAGATCGGTAATAAAATCCATGGATAAATGGGTCCAAGGCTGATGAGGAATGGGTAACGGTTGAAGCAAACCGGAGGGAAGTTGACGAGGAGTCTTATTGCTGGCACACTGTGTACATACTGAGACATAATCTGTAACATCTTGAGACAGAGTAGGCCACCAGACATGTTGCTTGAGCCTTCGAGCGGTGTTACTGATGCCAGGATGTCCAGAGAGAGGACTGTCGTGAGCCCAATATAGAATCTTGGAACGAAGACGTTTAGGAACAAAGAGTAGGCCATCAGGAGGTTTGCAAGACAAAGGAAGATCCTTTTGAGCAGATTGTAAGTCATGTAACCACGAGGTTGATAACTGGGCTAAGACTTTATGAGGTTGAAGTATGGTACCAGATTCAGGAGTTGAAGTATCTTGAAATTGTCTGGAAAGGGCGTCAGCCTTGATGTTCTTAGAACCGGGAATATAAGACAGATTGTAATGAAAACGTGAGAAGAACAAAGACCAACGTGCTTGTCTGGAGTTCAGTCGTTTGGCCGTTTGAAGATAGAGAAGGTTTTTATGATCTGTGAGTATAGTAAACGGCAAAGAAGTGCCTTCCAACCAATGCCTCCATTCATCCAGTGCCATTTTAATAGCAAGTAACTCCTTATTACCTACATCATAATTTAATTCAGAAGGAGAAAATTTCTTGGAGAAGAATCCCACAGGGTGGATCTTTCCTGTGTCAGGTATACGTTGGGAAAGAACAGCCCCAGCAGCAACTGAAGAAGCATCCACTTCAAGAATAAATTGAAAATCCGGATTTGGGTGACGCAGGATAGGTGCAGAAGAGAAAGCTTTTTTGAGAGAATCAAAAGCTTCAACAGCTTCAGGAGGCCAATCTTTACAGTTTTGTCCTTTCCTGGTGAGAGACGAAAGAGGTGACGTTATAGTAGCAAAACCTTTGATGAATTTCCTGTAATAACTGGCAAATCCCAGGAAACGTTGCAGAGCTTTAAGAGAATCAGGTTTAGGCCACTCCAAAATGGCAGAGAGTTTAGTTGGATCCATTTCAAATCCTGATTCAGAGATTACATATCCCAAAAAGGGAATGGACCTTTGATGAAAAGAACATTTCTCCAGTTTAGCAAATAGATGGTTATCTCTTAAACGTTGAAGTACTTTCCTGACGTGATGTATATGATCTTGGTAGTTTTGAGAAAAAATTAATATATCGTCAAGGTAAATGATAACAAAAATATTCAAGAAATCCCGAAAAATCTCATTCACGAAGTGTTGAAAAACAGCAGGGGCATTACACAGCCCTAACGGCATGACAAGATACTCATAATGCCCAAATCGAGTGTTAAAGGCTGTCTTCCACTCATCACCCTTGCGCATACGGATAAGGTTGTATGCTCCACGGAGATCGAGCTTGGTAAAAATGGTGGAACCTTGAAGATATGTGAATAATTCAGGTATTAGGGGTAAAGGATAACTGTTCTTGATGGTAATTTGATTTAACCCTCTGTAATCGATACAAGGTCGCAGTCCGCCATCCTTCTTTCCCACAAAGAAGAACCCAGCCCCTACAGGAGAAGAGGAGGGTCGAATGAATCCTCTGGCCAAATTATCTTTGATATATTCTTCCAAGGCTACATTTTCAGGCCTAGAAAGTGGGTAAGTTTTGCCTCGAGGATAAGGAGCTCCAGGAAGAAGATCAATAGGGCAATCAAATGAACGATGAGGAGGAAGACGTTCTGCTTCTTTTTTAGAAAAGACATCGACAAAATCTTGATACTGCGTAGGTAGAGGACCAGAAGTGTCGGTAGTAAGAGCAATAGTGAGTGGTATTTTAGTAAGTGGTTGAAGACAGTTAGTATGGCAAGATAATCCCCAGGAGGTGAGTTCACCATGGGTCCAAGAAAAGGTAGGATTATGTAACTGAAGCCAAGGAAGACACAGGATTATGGGAAATTGAGGAGTAGTAATCACATCAAAACATATTCTCTCACAATGAAGTACTCCGACAGAAAAAAGTATGGGTATAGTAGTAAACTGGATGAGTCCGGAACCCAAAGGATCTCCACTAACAGTAGAGACGGAAACTGAAAACTTCTTTCTTAGTAAGGGAATAGTGTGAGTAGACACAAAAGTGGAGTCAATGAACACTCCTCCAGCACCAGAATCAATATGAGCTTGGGTATGAATCTTGTTATCACCCAATTGAAGGGTTACAGGAACAAAGAGTTTATTATAGAGGGAATGAACTTGTTTTTGGCTTAACTTAGTTCCCTGGACAGAAGTTAAGCCCTGGCTTTTACTGGCCTGGTAGGACAATCCCTTAATAAATGCCCTTTAAGGCCACAGTATAGACACAGGCCAAGAGAACGTCTTCTCAAACGCTCAGTTTCTGTTAATTTTATGGTTCCTACTTCCATAGGTTCAGCTTGATCAGGAGAAGGAGAGGCAGTCGTTACCGGGTTAGAAAAACGAGGAGCCAGACGAAAAGGAGTTCGAGTTGAGGACCTCTGATTTCTTTCTCTTTCTTGTTGGCGTTCACGATATCTAGAATCAAGACTGATGCAAAGATTTATTAAGGCTTCTAGGGATTCTGGAAGTTCCCGATACACCAATTCATCTTTGAGACGTTCTGAAAGTCCTTTGCGAAAAGCTGCTCTAAGAGCTCCCTGATTCCAATTAGTTTCAGATGCAAGAGTGCGGAACTCAATGGCATATTGAGACACTGATTGACCACCCTGACGTAGGTCTAATAGAGAAGCTTCAGCAGCGGAAGTCCTTCCAGGTTTGTCAAACACGTTAGAAAAAACAGAAAGAAAAGCATCCACATCCTGAAGTATAAGATCATCTTTTTCTAACAGAGGTGATACCCAGGCCAAAGCTCTTCCTTTCATTAAGGAAATAAGGAATGTAATCCGAGATGAGGGAGTAGCAAAAAGGGTAGGACTGTTACGAAAGTGAAGTCGACATTGATTCAAAAAACCCCTACAATCTTCAGGATTCCCATCATATTTATCTGGAAGAGGAATCCTAGGACTCAAATGTCCTTGTGATTGGTTGTTGGGAATAGGAGGAGGAGATGCCTCAATGTTAGGATTGGGAGGGATAGGAGCAACCAAGCTCTGTAATAATGTAGTGATTTGATCCAGCTTAGTATCCAAGGATTGCAAGTGGGTAGCATGAGATCCCAGTAACTGTCCCTGGTGAGTCACGGCCATGGATAATTCAGTGGGGTCCATTTATGGCCCGTTTGTAATGTCAGCCGTATTTAGTCAGTTCAGGATTTAACCCAACTGCTAGCGTGGATATTAAAACACACGCTACCACACTGAGAAATATCCAGGACGTGACCCACTCAGGAAACTAAATAAGCAGGGTATAAGAACTTCCCAAAAGAATAGTAAATCAAAATATCTTCTTGAGGATAGAATTGATTTACAGGAGATAGCGTTCCTTTCTCAGGAAAATAGAAACAAACAAAGCTTATGTCCCTTTAAGCAGGTTGACAGTGGATAAATGAATATGTTTCTTTCTTGCAGGTTTGCAACAAACTAAGAATGTCCCTTTAAGCAGGTTGTTAGCAAACAAATAATAATGTTCTTTTAGCAGAATTAAAGCAAACAAAAATAAAGTTCCTTTAAGCAGGTGTCCGCAAACAAATGTTAATGTCCTTTTATGCAGGATAGTCAGCAAAGAATTGATAATGTCCTTATTAGCAGGATTAAGGCAAACAAAGATAAAGTCCCTTTAAGCAGGTGTCCGCAAACAAATGATAATGTCCTTTTAAGCAAGATTGTAAGCAAACAAATGATAATGTCCTTTTAAGCAAGATTGTAAGCAAACAAATGATAATGTCCTTATTAGCAGGATTAAAGCAAACAAAGATAATGTCTCTTTAAGCAGGTGTCCGCAAACAAATGTTAATGTCCTTTAAAGCAGGATTAAAGCAAACAAATGATAATGTCCTTATTAGCAGGATTAAAGCAAACAGAGATAATGTCCTTTAGGCAGGTTAGCAGGCAAACAAGATTTGGAAGCAAGAGGTATTGGCAAAACAATGTCATGAAGGATAGGGTCAGATTTCACAAGATTGTACTCACATAGACAGGGACCGGCAGAAGAGAACAAACGGGCACCGAGTAAATCTCCCGCCGAGATTTAAAGGCAGAGAGAGGCCGCCACGTCATAGGGGTTGTCAGAGAATGCGTCACGTTGCCTAGCAACGTGACGTAGGAACCCAGAAGAGATCCGGGAGCCGTGGCGACACGGCGATGAACGGCGAATTCATGACAATTTACAGGACTTATTTAATAGGCTACCCGCTCTGAAACAGTTGCCGTCATCCATGCTGACAGCATACGTCACAGTTATTCCAAAGCCCGGAAAGCCGGCAGATGTACCCCAAAGCTACAGACCAATCTCGCTCTTAAATGCGGATGTCAAGATATTGGCCAAGATCTTGGCAAACAGAGTAAACAAGTTCCTCCCTGATCTAATTGATGCAGATCAGGTTGGGTTTATCCCGGGGCGGGAAGCAAGAGATAATACCCTTAAAGTAACACAATTGATTGCCCACGCCAGGAAGAGGGGAGTGCCGCTCGCCCTGTTGTCAACTGATGCAGAAAAAGCATTTGACAGGGTGAGTTGGCACCTAAAGAGTTCCTAAACTCTGTTCTGGTGAGGATGGGCTTTGGGGACAAATTCATTGGCATAGTCTTTTCATTATATTCCAATCCCAATGCGCAGATAAAGGTTAATGGTGTCCTGTCGAAGCCCTTTAGTATAACCAACGGGACACGGCAGGGGTGTCCACTTTCACCCCTGCTTTTTGCTATCTCCATTGAGGCACTGGCTAGCCACATTAGAGCCAACCCCCTTATTAAGGGGATTGAGGTTGGTGGTAGAGAAAATAAGTTGGCTATGTACGCAGACGATCTCTTACTGACGATAACAGAGGTTGAGACAACCATTCCAGCTTTAATGGAAGAGTTCCGAACCTATGGTGAAGTTTCCAACTTTCACCTCAATGACACTAAGTCGGAACTATTAAGTATATCTTTGACATCCACCTCCCTGACATGGCTCCAACAGCACAGTTCTTTTGTGCTGATGGATAAATCTTTGAAATATTTGGGTGTTAGTCTAGCAGCTGATGTGGCAGACATGTTTACCCTTTATTATGTCCCAATCAAAACAGTGATAGCAGCGGACCTCTCTGAATGGAGACATAAAACAATTTCTTGGCTGGGAAGAATTCACGTTTTTAAGATGAATGTCCTCCCTAGGATACTATATGTACTTCCGGTTCTCCCGATACCTCTGCCAGCGACGTTTCTTCCCACCGTGCAGAAGATACTCGAGGAGTATGTTTGGCAAGGGTTGAAGCCTAGAATAAATAAGAAAACTATGTATATGCCTAGAGATGAGGGAGGTTTGGGTCTCCCAAATCTTCTACTATATAGGAGAGCTATATTGCTTCAAAGGGTAGTAGAGTGGTGTCAGGGTAGCAATCAGAAACAATGGATCCAGTTGGATAGAGAGGCACTGCAAACATGTGACTTGCCCGCCCTCTTATGGACCCCTAAAAGACATAGACGGGTTGACCTTACTCATTTCCCAATTCTAGAGGTGATGCTCGCGGAATGGAACAAGACCTTACAAACCAACCCACACGTATCGACTTTGCACTCACCCCTAACACCCTTGTATGGTAACCCAGAATTACCTCTGCAACACAAAACAACGCCACAACAAACCTCCCTGGCAAACAATCATGTAGGGCTCTACATAACAGAGAATAGGGTGAAATTGAGGGAGGAGCTTGAGGGAGAACAGCCTGATACCCCCATACCTTGGTATGTCTATCTGCAAGTGTGCCACTACATAACCACCCACAGACATAAACAACAACTGACGAGAAAACAAACACCATTTGAACAGCTGTGTACAAAGAAAGCACCCTCCAGACATTTGATATCGATACTATACACACACCTGCTTAGCCATGAGGGGAGTGCACTTCCGACATACACCAGAATGTGGCATAGGGAGTTGGAGGTAGAGCTCTCAGATGAGGAATGGCGTAGGATATTCCATACTATTAAGTCAACTTCAGTCTCAGCACACATACAGGAATCCCAATATAAACATCTAAGTAGATGGTACCTCACGTCAGTGCGACTAAAATCAATCTACCCTAACACATCGGATAGATGTTGGAGGGGCTGTGGGGAACAGGGTACCATGGTACACATATGGTGGGACTGCCCCTTACTAAACAATTACTGGTCCGCAGTATGGGAAGAGATGTAGGAATTCCTGAGCTTAAATATTCCCAAGACGCCCGAGACTTTGCTTTTCCATATCCCATTCCAAGTTAAAGACCCTACTAAAAAAAACCTTTTATTCCTGATGCTAACGGGCGCAAAAAGTCTGATACCTCTCCATTGGAAATCAGCACAAATACCCACGCTGACAGAATGGAAGCAGAAGGTGTCGGACCTTCTGACACTTGAGAGATACCACTATGCTAAAATAGCAAAGCTAGACAGTTATGACCTTTTATTGCAGATGTGGGGAGGTGGTGAGTGAGACGTTGAGGTAATCTGCTATAGTGAACTGAGTTGAGTGAGACCTGAGCCTGATTCGTATTTTATCCCCCCCCCTTTTTTTTTTTTCTCTCGGTTTTCCCCCCCTCTCCTCCCCCATTCCCTTTCTCCCATTTGGAGAATAAACTAAACAGAGAGTGGCAAAGTGTATCCAGGCCATGTTATGTTCTGATTATAGTTATCTGTTTATCTGTGTCTATTATATGTTACAGCTCCAGTGAGATGGAGCATGAATAGGTTTAAATTGTTATCTTAGTTCTTGCTGTGTGACATTATGTTAACCATTATCGCAATGTTCTTGAATCGCAACAAGACAACAGGAAAAAAGACTTGTGAAAACTATGGAGCTTTTTCAAGTTTATATAGAGATAAGTAAAGCAAGAGAGGAAACTGAACTTCCGTGAATAATAACTACAGATCTGTGCTCTAGGTGACATGAGCCTAAAAGGGACTACGAGTCTAAGTCACAATTCATAATCGCTGTTACTGTGGACTTTATTGTTCATTTCTGCCCAGTCTGCATTTATTACGTTGTACTGTAGTGCCATGTATATTTTTTCTTTTTTTTTCTCTCTCTCTTGTATCTTGTTTTGATCAATAAAGCTCTTTGAAAAAAAAAATAAAAAAAAAATTTAAGCTACAGGTGTAGCAATACTATAATTTTAATGGACTACTATCTTAAATATATCAAAAATATTTTCTATATAATAAACTACAGATATAGCCACACTCTAATTAGACAAACTACTGTCCTAAATAAATACAAAGTTTCTTCTCTTTAATTTATATCTACTTTAAGTATATTTCTTTATATACATAACCCCTAAACCGCAATAGACCTACATTGCAATAAACCTATTTACCCTATTAACCCCTAAACCACAAAACCCCTACATCGCAATAAACCTATTTACCCTTTTAACCCCTAAACCGCAAAACCCCTACATCACAATAAACCTATTTAACTTATTAACCCTTTAAACCACCAAAACCCACAACGCAAATAACTATTTAAATAACTAAGTACAGTGCACTAAGCTAACACCCCCTAACCTAACACCCCATTAAATAAACCAATTTTACCTAAACTAATACATTCTAAAGTTACAAAAAAAAAGTTTACAAAAAATAAAAAAATCTAACATTACAGAAAATAAAAAATAAAATTACAAAATTTAGCAAAATTAAACCTAATCCCTATGAAAATAAAAAAGACCCCCAAAATAAAAACAACCCCTACTCTAAGAATAAACTACCAGTAGCCCTTAAAAGGGCTTTTTGCAGGGCATTGCCCCAAGATAATCATCTCTTTTTCAAGAAAATACACAAAGCCCCCCTAACAGTAAAGTCCCCCCAGCCACCAAACCCCCCCAAATAAAATAACCTAACACTAAAAAAACTAAACTACCCATTGCCCTGAAAAGGGCATTTGTTTGGGCATTGCCCTTAAAAGGCAATTTAGCTCTTTTTCTGCCCATCCCTAATCTAAATAAAACAAATCTCCCCCAAAAAACCTTTAAAAATCCTAAGTCTAACCCCCAGGTTGGTACTCGCGGTTCCTGAAGTTCGGCGGAGAAGGTCCTGTTCCAGACGGGGAAGTCTTCTTCCAAGCGCAACCTCTTCTTCTTCTTCTTCTTCCAGGAACATCCTGCGCGGAGCGGAGCTGAAGACTGAAGACCGCAGAGCTGAAGACCGGCGACCCTGGAACTGAAGACCGGCGACCACGGAGCCATGGAGCGTGGAGGATCCTCTTCGTACGATCTCCGCCATACACTGAATAGTGAATTCAAGGTACGCAATTAAAGATGGCGCCCCTTGAATTCCTATTGTCTGATTTGATTCTTCCAATTCAAATTAGCCAATAGGATGAAAGCTACTCAAATCCTATAGGCTATTTAAATTAGCCAATAGCATGAGAGAAAGTGAAATTCTATTGGCTGATATGAATAGCCAATAAAATTTCACTTGCTCTCATCCTATTGGCTAATTTAAACAGCCAATATGATTTGAGTAGCTTTCATCCTATTGGCTGATTTGAATTGGAAGAATCAAATCAGCCAATAGGAATTCAAGGGACGCCATCTTTAATCGCGTACCTTGAATTCACTATTCAGTGTACGGCTGAGAATGTACGAAGAGGATCCTCCACGCTCCATGGCTCCGCGGTTGCCGGTCTTCAGCTCCGCGGTCTTCAGCTCCGCTCCGCGCAGGATGTTCCCTGGAAAAAGAGGTTGCGCTTGAAAGAAGACTTCACCGCCTGGAACAGGACCTTCTCCGCCGGACTTTAGGAACCGTGAGTACCAACCTGGGGGTTAGACTTAAGATTTTTTAAGGTTTTTTGGGGGGGACTTGTTTTATTTAGATTAGGGATGGGCAGAAAAAGAGCTAAATGCCCTTTTAAGGGCAATGCCCTTTTCAGGACAATGGGTAATTTAGTTTTTTTTAGTGTTAGGTTATTTTATTTGGGGGGGTTTGGTGGGTGGTTTTTTTTACTGTTATGGGGGCTTTGTGTATTTTCTTGAAAAAGAGCTGATTATCTTGGGGCAATGCCCTGCAAAAAGGACTTTTAAGGGCTACTGGTAGTTTATTCTTAGAGTAGGGGGTGTTTTTATTTTGGGGTGTCTTTTTTATTTTCATAGGGATTAGGTTTAATTTTGTTAAATTTGGCAATTTGATTTTTTTATTTTCTGTAATGTTAGCCTTTTTTATTTTTTGTAAACTTATATTAGTTTAGGTAATTTGGGTTTAATTAATGGGGTGTTAGGTTAGGGGTTGTTAGGTTAGGGGGTATTAGGTTAGGGGTTGTTAGGTTAGTGTACTGTACTTAGGTATTTAAAGTTATTTGCATTGTTGGTTTTGGCGGTTTAAAGGGTTAATAAGTTAAATAGGTTTATTGCGATGTAGGGGTTTTGCGGTTTAGGGGTTAATAGGGTAAATAGGTTTATTGCGATGTAGGGGTTTTGCGTTTTAGGGATAAATAGGTTTATTGTGATGTAGGGATTTTGCGGTTTAGGGGTTAATAAGTTAAATAGGTTTATTGCGATGTAGGGGTTTTGCGGTTTAGGGGTAATAGGGTAAATAGGTTTATTGCAATGTGGGGGTTTTGCGGTTTAGGAGTTAATACTTTGTGTAGGATTTTTTTGTTATATTTTGTGCGGGCGGTATTTTTTTTTTTTACTTGATGCAGGCGGGTTGTTTTAAAAAAAAAATACTTTAATCTGGGAGATTAGGTGTTGCTTTTGTAATGCTCCGTTTGCCTTCGCTGCATCCACCGGGTGAATCCAGGTGAATCCAGGTGAATTATTTTGTCCTCGCGCTGCCAACATTCCATTGAGGATGCGTGCGCAACTGCCGCCGCCGAACATTACAAACGCAATTATAGTATAGATAAAATATTTATTGTGTTTTTCTGAACATCTATTTTATGTAACATTGAAATGTATTTGTATTTTCTAATAAATATGTCCTTGTTATTTTTATTTGAAAGGCACGCTAACATTTAACAAACACCTCTCTTTATACTATATGTATGGAACTATTATATTTTTGTCAAAATATGCATTATGCTGCAAAGAGACCTACTTTACCAAAATTGTATTAAATGATATGCACTTTTCAGATTTCAATATAAAGGAGTAATGGAAATGGTTTCAGTATACATTTTAGAGAAAAAATACAACAATCTACACTAATAATACAAATTTCTGCTTATAGATAACATAAATATTTGTTTCTGGAACTGTTCAAGCAAATCTTTTTTTGTTTTTTTTTGGTTCTGATTTATGGAATCGTAAGCACAGTATAAGAGAAACAGAAATGAGTAATTCATTGCAAGTGGCGCTCTATTTTTTCGCTTGCACGCTAATTGCGCTCAAAGTAAAATTTTAATGTGGCTGGATTACTGTGTGTATAAGAAAAGTAAAAAGTATGTGAGAGAAAGTCCGATATGCACTAACTTGAGGACTTCGGATATCATGACCACGTTAGATTCTTCTCCCATGGGGGTAGATTTACTATATTTCAAGCGGACATGATTCACGTCCGCTCGACATCGTTAAATGCTGACAGTATACGCTGTCACCATTTATCATTGCACAAGCATTTCTAGTTAAAGGCTTGTGCAATGCCACCCCCGCTCACTGACGGCCAATCGGTCACTAGAAGGGGCTGTCAATCATCCCAATTGTATCGTATTGGATCAGGATTGTGGCGGACAGGTTAAGGAGCAGCGGCCTTATGACCACTGCTTCTTAACTTCTGTTTCAGGCGAGCCAGAAACGATGGGCTTCTGAAGCAGCATTCACTGCTTCATAAATGGAGCCCATAGACTTCAATGGGGCATGCTATTAAAAAAAAAAAAGGAATAATTATCGATTGCGTGCCAACCCGACACCACATTAGAGCAACAGCACTAAAAGTGAAGGCAGTTAACCCCTTAATGACCACAGCACTTTTCCATTTTCTGTCCGTTTGGGACCAAGGCTATTTTTACATTTCTTCGGTGTTTGCGTTTAGCTGTAATTTTCCTCTTACTCATTTACTGTACCCACACATATTATATACCGTTTTTCTCACCATTAAATGGACTTTCTAAAGATACCATTATTTTCATCATATCTTATAATTTACTATAATTTTTTTTTATAAAATATGAGGAAAAATGGAAAAAAACACACTTTTTCTAAATTTGACACCCAAAATTTGTTACATATCTACAACCACCAAAAAACACCCATGCTAAATAATTTCTAAATTTTGTCCTGAGTTTAGAAATACCCAATGTTTACATGTTCTTTGCTTTTTTTGTAAACTATAGGGCCATAAATACAAGTAGCACTATTTCCAAACCATTTTTTTTTTCAAAATTACCGCTAGTTACATTAGAACACTGATATTTTTCAGGAATCTCTGAATATCCATTGACATGTACATATTTTTTTTTAGTAGACATCCCAAAGTATTCATCTAGGCCCATTTTGGTATATTTCATACCACCATTTCACCGCCAAATGCGATCAAATACAAAATATTGTTCACTTTTTTACAAATTTTTTCACAAACTTTTGGTTTCTCACTGAAATTATTTACAAACAGCTTGTGCAATTATGGCATAAATGGTTGTAAATGCTTCTCTGGGGTCCCCTTTGTTCAGAAATAGCAGACATATATGGCTTTGGCGTTGCTTTTTGGTAATTAGAAGGCTGCTAAATGCCGCTGCGCACCACACGTGTATTATGCTCAGCAGTGCTGGGGTTAATTAGGGAGCTTGAAGGGTTTATTTTAGCTTTAGTGTAGTGTAGTAGACAACCCAAAGTATTGATCTAGGCCCATTTTGGTATATTTCATGCCACCATTTCACCGCCAAATGCGATCAAATACAAAATATTGTTAACTTTTTTACAATTTTTTTCACAAACTTTTGGTTTCTCACTGAAATTATTTACAAACAGCTTGTGCAATTATGGCATAAATGGTTGTAAATTCTTCTCTGGGATCCCCTTTATTCAGAAATAGCAGACTTATATGGCTTTGGTGTTGCTTTTTAGTAATTAGAAGGCCGCTAAATGCCACTGCACACCACACGTATATTATGCCCAGCAGTGAAGGGGTTAATTAGGGAGTATGTAGGGAGTTTTTTTGGGGTAATTTTAGCTTTAGTGTAGTGTAGTAGACAACCCCAAGTATTGATCTCGGCCCATTTTGGTATATTTCATGCCACCATTTCACCGCCAAATGTGATCAAATTAAAAAAAAACGTTACATTTTTCACAATTTTAGGTTTCTTACTGAAATCATTTACAAACAGCTTGTACAATTATGGCACAAATGGTTGTAAATGCTTCTCTGGGATCCCCTTTGTTCAGAAATAGCAGACATATATGGCTTTGGCATTGCTTTTTGGTAATTAGAAGGCCGCCCAAATGCCGCTGCGCACCACACGTGTATTATGCCCAGCAGTGCAGGGGTTAATTAGGGAGCTTGTAAGGTTAATTTTACCTTTAGTGTAGTGTAGTAGACAACCCAAAGTATTGATCTAGGCCCATTTTGTTATATTTCATGCCACCATTTCACCGCCAAATGCGATCAAATTAAAAAAAACTTTACCTTTTTCACAAACTTTAGGTTTCTCACTGAAATTATTATTTACAAACAGCTTGCGCAATTATGGCACAAATGCAGACATCCCAACTCTCCCTGAAGTTCAGGGAGTCTCCCTGATTGTAATAGCGGCTCCCTGATGCCAGCAAATGGAATGCAATCTCCCTGAAACTCCAAGCACCATGATCCAATGTGGCCCAAATCCGGAAAAGTGTATACGTATATACGTTATAGAACTCTCAAAGCATGCATCAGTAACCAAAATTCCCCCACTGAATCTAATAAAATAAAAACACAAGTACTACCTTATTTACTGCACGTAATTAAACTTCGTATTTTAAAATATTTAAGAATTCAACAAGCGTACGACTACGATCACTAGAATATAGGTTTGTTGTATGTTGTGCAATAAAGCTACTTTTTTTAAATGTGACTTTAGTGGGAAACTACTTTAATGATAAGTCTTTATCTTATTTAGGGTTTCAAGGTGTCTAATATATAACTGAGAGGGGGGGGTAGGGGGTGAAGCCACCTCCCTGAAATGAGTTTTTGCAGGTTGGGATGTCTGCAAATGATTGTAAATGCTTCTCTGGGAACCCCTTTGTTCAGAAATAGCAGACATATATGGTTTTGGCGTTGCTTTTTGGTAATTAGAACTGTCTGTGACTCTGGGGACAGCACAGCTTCCTGTGAGTGCCGGTGAGCACCCAGGGCTGAGCATGTTGCAGGGTCATAGGATGTGTACCCGGTCCGGTATGAGAGTGCAGTCCCCTTCCGTGTTTTGTATATGTCTAGGGTGATTACATAAGCCTGTGCACCCTTCCCTTGTTCCCAGTTTGTTTGGATTTGAGAGCTTGCATTGTGTGGCTGTTTTAGGGTCCCAGGTATTGGAAAGGACCTTGACGTGGCCAGATGCGGTAACTAACCTTTCCATTTTTGCTTTTAAATCTTAGCTGAGAGCTTGTAAGTGAGTGCTGGTCTTTCTCTGTGTGTTGTATTAATTTGTTTTGTAATTTTCCCTATGGTTCTTGCACCCAGACCTGTCTGGGGTTAACTGCCTGTGATTCTGGGGACAGCACAGCTTCCTGTGAGTGCCGGTGAGCACCCAGGGCTGAGCATGTTGCAGGGTCATGGGATGTGTACCCGGTCCGGTATGAGAGTGCAGTCCCCTTCCGTGTTTTATATATATATATATATATATATACTATAATTGCGTTTGTAATGCGTCCGTCGCTGTCGTGCACGCATCCTCAAAGGAATGTTGGCTGCGCGAAGCAGCCAAAAGAATGTTGGCTGCGCGTGCAGCCAAAAGAATCCACCTGGATGCAGTGTAGGCAAACCCGAAGCCTTAAAAAAAAAACCATGCAACCACCCGCACAAAATAACTAAAAAACACGTAACCGCCTGCAAGAAATAAAAATAAAAACAAGTAACCGCTCGCACAAAGTATAAAAAAAAAACAACAACCTCCCGCACAAAGTATTAACAAACACCTAAACCGTCAACCCCCACATCGCAAAACAATAAAGTAATTAACCCCTAATTAGCATGTAACATAATTAAAATATTAACCCCTTAAACGTCAACCACCCACATTGCAATAAACCTAATTAACTTATTAACCCCTAAACCGCAAAACACCCACATCGCAATAAACCTGTTTAGCCTATTAACTCTTAAACCGCCAACCCCCCACATCGCAATAAACTTAATTAACCTATTAACCCCTAAACCGCCAAACACCGACATCCCAATCAACCTAATTAACCTATTAGCCTCTAAACCGCAAATTCCCCACATCGCATTAAACCTGTTTAACCTATTAACTCTTAAACCGCCAAACCCCCACATCGCAATAAACCTAATTAACCTATTAACCCCTAAACCGCCAAAAACCCACATCGCAATCAACCTAATTAACCTACTAACCTCTAAACCGAGAACCCCCCCACAACGCAAATAACTAATTTAATTACTAAGCCCCCTAACCTCACACCCCCTAAATTAACCCCAATTACTACTAAATTACAATTAAAATAAAAAAAATAACATTAAATTACAAAAAATAAAAAAGTCTAACATAACAGAATTTTTTTTGTCAAAAATAATCAAAATTATACCTAATCCCTATGAAAATAAAAAAGCCCCCCTAAATAAAAACACCCCCTAATCTAAACTACCAATAGCCCTTAAAAGGGCCTTTTGTAGGGCATTGCCCTAAATTAAACAGCTCTTTTACCTCTAACAATACTAAGTCCCCCCCTAACAGTAAAACACCCCCACCCACCAAACCCCCCAAAATAAAAAAACTAACACTAAAAAAAGCTAAACTATCCATTGCCCCTAAAGGGGCATTCAGCTCTTTTACTGCCCTTAAAAGGGCAATAAGCTCTTTTTCAAGCCCCAAAAAACCCTAATCTAAAAAAAAAATAAAACACCCCAAAAATTTTAATACAAAAGCCTAAACCTAAGCCCCAACTAGGTACTTACTGAACCTGAAGTCCGGCGGAGAAGGTCTTCTTCCAGGCGGCTCCATCATCTTCTATCTTCATCTGGAGCTAAGGCTGAGTGGAGGTGCGGAACTGTCTTCCCGATGCCTGGATCCTCAGCGGCGGTCCTCAATAGCGGCGGCCCTTGGCGGGGGCCCTCAGCAGCATGAAGGCTCCTCTTCATGGGATCGTCCGTAGCACACTGAAGATTGAATGCAATGTACCCCATATTTATTGGGGTACCTTGCATTCCTATTGGCTGAAATTTTGAAAATCAGCCAATAGAATGAGAGCTACTGAAATGTTATTGTCTGATTTGAACAGCCAATTGAATTTCAGTAGCTCTAAACCTATTGGCTGATTTCAAAATTTCAGCCAATAGGAATGCAAGGTACCCCAAATTGATTGCGGTACCTTGCGTTCAATCTTTAGTGTATGACGGACATTGGATGAAGAGGAGCCTCCATGCCGCCGAAGACCACCGCTGCCGCCGAGGACCGCCGCTGTTGAGGACTGCCACTGAGGATCCACGCGTTGGGGAAGAGAGCTCCGTGCGGCCTTCGCTCCAGATGAAGATAGAAGATGATGGTGCCGCCTGGAAGAAGACCTTCTCCGCCGGACTTCAGGAAAGGTGAGTACCTATTTGGGGCTTAGTATTAGGATTTTTTTTTAAAGATTAGGGATTTAATGGGCTGGAAAAGAGCTGATTGCTCTTTTAAGTGGAGTAAAAGAGCTGAATGCCCTTTTAAGGGCAATGCCCATACAAATGCCCCTTTAGGAGCAATGGGTAGTTTAGGTTTTTGTAGTGTTAGTTTTTTTTTTTTTTTGGGGGGGGTTTGGTGGGTGGGGTTTTTACTGTTAGGGGGTAATTGGTAATTTGTTTAGGTAAAAGAGCTGTTTAACTTAGGTCAACGCCCTACAAAAGCCCTTTTAAGGGCTATTGGTAATTTATTATTAGATTAGGAGGTGTTTTTATTTTGGGGGAATTTTTATTTTTATAGGGATATTAGTTTAGTTTAAATTTTTATTTTGGATAGCTTTGTTTATTTTTTTCTCTGATTTTATATTTTTTATATATTTTTTTTAAATAGACTGCCCTCTGGGCAGGCTTACGGCCTAGTATATATATATATATATATATATATATATATATATACTGTATGTATATACATACACACACACATATTTAGACATGTATGTATATATGATTTTCTAGTCAAATACCTTGCCATACACCATATTTTTATCAGAAAGTATACAGTATGAGTGTAATAGTTTATTTTAATTTAATGTGTTTGGTGAACTTTTTTTTAATCGTTACACTTTACACTAGATCTTCAGTCTCGCTAATCTATTGAGCCCAGTTTTTTTTGTGGTCAAGTGTAAATGTTTACTTTTATCTTGTAATACGCGCGTTAGTTATTGCAGTTTGACACTGCTTATTGCGTCCCCTGCTAACATTAGCTCGCCACTTGTAATCTAGCCATAAGTAAGAGGCACAGATAGATATATGTGTATGTAGAACTTTTCAGTATTTTGAACCATTAGAACAGGGATTACAAAACTGGCAATAATCTTGGTACCATGGTATAATTTTTATTTTAAATGGAGATTAAAGAAACATTAAAGGGACAGTAAAGTCCAAATTAAACTTTTATGGTTTAGATAGAGCAGGCCAGGGGCTTTGGGCTGAACCAAAAATGGGCCGGTTCCTAAGCTTACATTCCTGCTTTTCAAATAAAGATACCAAGAGAACAAAGAAATAATTGATAATAGTGTATCAAAGTTGCTTAAAATTGCATGCTCTATCTGAATCATGAAAGAAAAAATTTGGGTTTCATATCCCTTTAACTATACCTTGCTGGGCCCTATTTCAACAGAACACTTCCTGGCTGTTTGTAAGCAGCAGAAGCTGAGTCAGCAGCCACATAGCAGAAAGAGAGGCTGCTTCTCTATGAATGGAAGTCAACCTTTGCCTTTAGTTAGTGTGCGCCAGAGCATATGCGGAGCCTTCCTGTACAACAATACAGTGGCCATCTTGGAAGCCCTGCCACTATATTGTAAAGGCAAGTGCATGCGCTTAAACTGTATGCTTGGTTTGCATAGGGACACACAGAGAGACAGCATTGTGCAGGTAAAGTGATGTCACTATTGATTGCAGGGCTCCAGTGCGCACCCTAGAGGTGTGTGTCGATCTTAGTTGAGACCTCTGAGACCCCTGTACTCCCCTGGAGGAGGCAATTTTAAATGACTTTTCAGTGTAAAAGACACATACACACCCCTGAACTCCTTTGAACCTACCTAGGTTTAAACTGTAACAAAGGATACCAAGAGAATGAAGAACATTTTAGAATATAAGTAAAATTGTTTAAAGTAAAGTTGTTTAAAATGGTATGCTCTTTCTGAATCATGAAAGAAAGAAAAAAATTGGGTTTCATGTTCTGTTAATAATGAAAGTTTAATTTTGACTCTAATGCCCTTTTATTTTATTTTTTGATTCATAATATATATAAACAATTAAATCTTAAAGAGACAGTCTAGTCAAAATTAAACGTATATGATTCAGACAGGGCATGCAACTTTAAACAACTTTCAAATTTATTTGTATCATAAATTTGCTTTGTATTCTTGGTATTCTTTGTTAAAAGCTAAACCTAGGTAGGCTAAACCTAGGTAGGCTCATATGATATTTTCTAAGACCTTGAAGGCCACCTCTTATCTCAGTGCATTTTGACAGTTTTTTGCAGCTATACGGTGCTAGTTCATGTGTTCCATATATCTAATATTGTGCTCACTACCATGGAGTTATTTATGAGTCAGCACTAATTGGCTAAAATGCAAGCCTTTCAAAAGAACTGAAATTAGGGGGCAGTCTGCAGAGGCTTAGATACAAGGTAATCACAGAGGTAAAAAGTATATTAAAATAACCGTGTTGGTTATGCAAAACTGGGGAATGGGTAATAAAGGGATTATCTATCTTTTTAAACAATAACAATTTTGGAGTAGACTGTCCATTTAAAGGGACAGTAAACAGTGTGATATTTTGATATAAAATGTTAATTGTATGTAAATATTATTTTACTAATTATTTTGCCCAGTAATTTAAGTCTGAAAATTAAGAGTTTACTAATTCCAATAAATGGAGAGCCCAAGTCAGGCTTCACAAACCTAACCCTGCTCCATATCTCTCTCCCTATTCATCTTCAGCAGAGATGATCAAATAAGGAACTCCTAACAAACAGCTAGATTACGAGTTTTGAGCGCTATAGGGAAATTAACGACCACGACAAAAGCGGCGGTATTTAACCTCCCTACAGGTTTTGTAAAACCCAGCTTGAGCAGGCGATATGGTTGCGTTGAGCTCCATACCTCACCCAAATACAAGCAGTGTTTTGACGTGCTCGTGCACAATTTCCCCATATACATCAATGGGGAAAATCGGCTAAAAAAAAGCATAACACCTGCGATCACGGAAACAAAAGCTCCATAACGCAGTTAAGTTTAAACCTAACACCCTAACATAAAAAACACATCTAAACACCACTAATCTGATGCCCCTAACATCGCCGCCACCTACATTACAGTTATTAACCCCTAATCTGCCTCCTCCGATATCACCATCACCTACATACAGTTATTAACCCCTAATCTGCCGCCCCCAATGTCGCCGCCACTATACTAAAGTTATTAACCCGTAAACCTCTGGCCGCCCACATCACTAACACTAAAGAAATATATTAACCCGTAAACCTAACCCTAACCCTAAGCATAACCCTACTCCTAATCTAATAGCCCTTTAAAAATAAAAAAAGCCCACCCAAAATAAAAAAAAACCTAGCCTACACTAAACTGCCAATGGCCCTTAAAAGGGCCTTTTTTCGGGGCATTGCCCCAAAGAAATGAGCTCTTTTACCTGTAAAACAAAATCCAAACACCCCCCAACAGTAAAACCCACCACCCGCCCTGAAAAGGGCATTTGTATGGGCATTGCCCTTAAAAGGGCACTTAGCTATTTTACATCGCCCAAACCCTAAGCTAAAAATAAATTCCACCCAATAAACCCTTAAAAAAGCCTAACACTAACCCGATGATCCACTTACAGTTTTCGAAGACCGGACATCCATCCACATCCAGGCAGCAGAAGTCATCATCCAAGCAGGCAGAAGTCCTCATCAAAGCCGGCAGAAGTCTTCATCCAGACGGCATCTTCTATCTTCATCCATCCGGCGCGGAGCGGGTCCATCTTCAAGACATCTGGTGCGGAGCATCCTCTTCTTCCGATCGCTGCTGTAGAATGAAGTTTCCCTTTAAGTGACATCATCCAAGATGGCGTCCCTTACATTCCGATTGGCTGATAGAATTCTATCAGCCAATAGGAATTAAAGGTGAAAAAATCCTATTGGCTGTTGCAATCAGCCAATAGGATTGATCTTTCATCCTATTGGCTGATCCAATCAGCCAATAGGATTGAGCTTGCATTCTATTGGCTATTCCAATCAGCCAATAGAATGCAAGCTCAAGCCTACTTGCTGATTGCAACAGCCAATAGGATTTTTTCACCTTTAATTCCTATTGGCTCATAGAATTCTATCAGCCAATTGGAATGTAAGGGACGCCATCTTGGATGACGTCACTTAAAGGGAAACTTTATTCTACAGCAGCGATCGGAAGAAGAGGATGCTCCGCGCCGGATATCTTTAAGATGGACCCGCTCCGCGCCGGATGGATGAAGATAGAAGATGCCGTCTGGATGAAGACTTCTGCCCGCTTGGATGAAGACTTTTGCCTTCTTCGATGAGGACTTCTGCCCGCTTGGATGAAGACTTCTGCCGCCTGGATGAGGATGGATGTCCGGTCTTCGAGAAACTGTTAGTGGATCGTCGGGGTTAGTGTTAGGTTTTTTAAGGGTTTATTAAATTTAGGGGTTAATTTATTTATGTAGTGATGTGGGAGGCCAGAGGTTTAGGGGTTAATAGTTTATTTTATTATATTTCGTTTTGGGGGGCTTGCAATTTAGTCGTTAATAGGTTTATTATAGAGGCAGTGTGGGCGGATGGCAGATTAGGGATTAATAATATTTAAATAGTGTTTGCGATGCAGGAGGGTGGCGGTTTAGGGGTTAATAGGTTTATTATAGTGGCGACGATGTTGGGGAGCGGCGGAATAGGGGTTAATAAATTTTGTAAGGGGTGGCGATGTCCGGAGCGGCAGATTAGGGGTTAATAATTTTATTTTAGTATTTGCGATGCGGGAGGGCCTCGGTTTAGGGGTTAATAGGTAGTTTATGGGTGTTAGTGTACTTTTTAACACTTTAGTTATGAGTTTTATGCTACAGCTTTGTAACGTAAAACTCATAACGACTGACTTTAGATGGCGGTATGAATCTTGTCAGTATAGAGTGTACCGCTCACTTTTTGGCCTCCCAGGTAAACTTGTAATACCAGTGCTATAAAAGTCCCATTGAAAAAGGACTTTTTTAAAAGTTCGGTACTGACATTGCGTGATGGCCAAAAAGGAATGCAGTACACCTATACCTGCAAAACTTAATAGCAGCGTTAGGGAAAAAGCAGCGTTATGAAGCATAACGCTGCTTTTTCACTCATAACGCCAAACTCGTGATCTAGCTGTGTATGACCATGGCTATCCATGTCTACTCCAGTAACAAGTCCTGATTGGCTCCTCCAAATGAGGCAAGTAGTGGGTAAAGTTGGCTACTGAAAAAAAAAAAATTACCCCTATATTCATTTAGACTGCAGGGAAATCTAGTAATTACAATTTGTTTACTGTCCCTTTAATTGGTGATATTGTAAGGATTCATAATAAAAAAATGTATTAATTGTTACTATTACTTCCAATAAAAACAAGTTATATAATGGTACCCAGAAGCATAATGCCAGCATATATGTTATGAATGGCATCCTGGACTCGCTTTGCAACCCCTGAACTAGTAGAAAAAGCCAATTACATCCTGATTGTCAAACAGTTAGATCTGGTGCAACAATGTAAAACATGATGAAGTACACAAGGTTTTTATCACATTAGAAGACATTTTAGAAGACTATTGTTGTTTATGTCCAAAAGTTTAATGAAGAAAGTTAGTGTCTGTTTCAGGAGTTGAGGTAACGTTTGTTCCATCTTGAAATTTTGAATGTGGATCCAAAGCGCTGTACTTCAGCTTAAATCCTCCTGCGGTGATAGAGCCGTCTGTCAAAAACTTAAGAGTCATGACATTTCCTGTGGACAGAAAAGCATACAATTTTATTAAATATATTTAATATGTGTTGACATTCAATAATGGGTGCATTATTAAACACCAGTGTTTTAGTTTATTAAAGAACGCTGACCCATGGACCTCTTCACCTCAATAAATAACAAAGCTCATATTTGTCTTGTATATTTCTCACAATGACCTCAATGTTAAAAGCATTGGGATAATAGTGATGTTTTAAAAAGGGAACCATATTGTGGTTGAGATTGACTGTGAAATGTTATAAAGGGTTGAAAGCAGTATTTGAATGCAGTCTAAACAAGAGGTGTTTTATTATACTTCTCTATGGGTGGTGATGCTTAACTGACACTGGTGGAATTTTAAAAACTCCATCGCCGCCCGCATTGAAGGTGCAATGTACATAGTATTGAATGACAATAGAATTTGCGTGTGTCCGATGAAACTGAACCCGTTTTGTTACAATACAAAAGTGAAACTAGGACAAGAATCATAAACCTATAGGAGCTGGGGGATTGTGGGTATAATGTATATGTGTGTATTTTATTATATGTATTTTACTGTTAAATACTGATGTGTTTTTAACTTGCTCATGCTCTTTTTTGTGTATGGGATATTAATATTCCATAAAAGACAGTAGTTGCAGCTTTTTAGTTTCACAAAAGTGCATCTTTCAGTTAAATATTTTTTGGGGGGAATTTACTGCATTTTTTAATATTCTATTTTCATGGCGTATGTAAGTTAACGCTTTAATTAAGTGTTTTAATTGTAATATTGTGATTGCACTGTGACAAACGTGCTCTTTATTAAAAGGCATATGAAAACCACAGTTTTTCTTTCATGATTCAGATAGAACATGCAATTTTAAGCAACTTTCTAATTTAATCCTATTATCAATTTTTCTTTGTACACTAGGGGGCATATTTATCAAACTCCGTATGGAGCTTGATGCCCCTTGTTTGGCTCACCAGAAACAGAAGTTATGAAGCAGCGGTCTAAAGATTGCTGCTCCATAACTTGTCCACCTGATCTGAGGTCGTGGACAGAAATCAACCCTATCGAATACGATCGGGTTGATTGACACCCCCTGCTAGCAGCCGATTGACCGCAAATCTTGGGGGGGGGGGGGGGCAGCATTGCACCAGCAGTTCACAAGAACTGCTGGTGCAATGATAAATGCTGACTGCTTATTCTGTCGGCATTTATCGATGTGTGGCGGACATGATACGCTACTTTGTATCATGTCCGCTCGCACATTGATAAATATGCCCCTAGGTATCTTTCATTGAAAACCAGGAATATAAGCTTAGGAGTCAGCCTATTTTTGGTTTAGCACCTGGGTAGCGCTTGTTGATTGGTGTCTAAATGTAGCCACCAATCTGCAAGCGCTATCTAAGGTGCTGAACCAAAAATTGTCTGGCTCCTAAGCTTACATTCTTGCTTTTTCAAATAAAGATACCAAAAGAACAAAGAAAAATTAATTAATTAATTAAAGAGTGAAGTTGATTAAAATCGCATGCTCTATCTGAATCATGAAAGAAAGCATTTGTGTTTTCATATCCCTTTGATAACATGTTTGTTACATTGTAGCCACAATGTTAGAAGTAAACACCTTTAGTGCAATGTTTAATGGTATAAATGGAATATTTCAGTTACTGTATGTCCTCTTCCCAAATATTATGTGGTTACGAGTGCTCTATACATTTTGAAGCCACTATGTACTAAACTTTAGAGCATGTAATTTTAAGTCTCTTTTAAATTAACTTCCATTTTCAAATGTGTTTCGTTATCTTCATATACCTTGTTGAAAAAGAATACGCACATATCCTTAACAAGTGGAAGCTAGCGGCTGATTGGTGTCTGCACACACTAGTCTCTTGTGATTGGCTAACTATATGTGTTCAGCTAGCTGCCAGTAGTGCAATGCTATTTCTTCAGCAAATAATTTCAATAGAATGAAGCAAATTTGATAATAGGAATACATTAGAAAGTTGTTTAAAATTGTATGTTCTATCCATATCATGAAAGAAAATGTTGGGGTTTCCTGTCCCTTTAAATACACTATCACATACACAGAGACATTCAGACTTACACACACATAGGTGCATACACACACTGTCACATAGACTGTTAAGGCTGTGACACACTGTAAGCAGAGCGACGCGCAGCGTGTAGATGCAGCTGTGCGCGCTCAGTGTGTCTTGCCTTTTCATCTCTGAGCACTCTGCTGCGTCAGGTCGCGTAGCTAAGCGCTCAGAGATGAAATATTTGAACTTCAGAAGCGATGCGACGCGGAGCAAAGCAGCTGCTTTGCCTCGCACCGCATCGCTTGCAGTGTGTCACAGCCTTTACTCACACCTACTGACACTCACGCATACTTACACACACATAGACACTCACACATACTGACACACACAAGATGAGTTTCTATTGGTGCAGAAATATTGGAAGATTGACTTGGAGCTAAGTTTTGACAATATTTGAATGATTTACCTACAATATATACAGTGGATATAAAAAGTCTACACACCCCTGTTAAAATGTCAGGTTTCTGTGATGTAAAAAAATGAGACAAAGATAAATAATTTCAGAATTTGTTCCACCCTTAATGTGACCTATAAACTGTACAACTCAATTGAAAAACAAACTGAAATCTTTTAGGTGGAGGGAAGAAAACAAAAAACCCTAAAATAATGTGGTTGCATAAGTGTGCACACCCTCTTATAACTGGGGATGTAGCTGTGTTCAGAATTAAGCAATCACATTAAAAATCATGTTAAATAGGAGTTAGTACACACCTGCCATCATTTAAAGTGCCTCTGATTAACCCCAAATAAAGTTCAGCTGCTCTAGTTGGTCTTTCCTGAAATTTTCTTAGTCGCATCCAACAGCAAAAGCCATGGTACACAGAGAGCTTCCAAAGCATCAGAGGGATCTCATTGTTAAAAGGTATCAGTCAGGAGAAGGGTACAAAAGAATTTCCAAGGCATTAGATATACCATGGAACACAGTGAAGACCGTCATCATCAAGTGAAGAAAATATGGTTCAACAGTGACATTACCAAGAACTGGACGTCCCTCCAAAATTGATGAAAAGACTAGAAGAAAACTGGTCTGAGAGGCTACCAAGAGGCCTACAGCAACATTAAAGGAGCTGCAGGAATATCTGGCAAGTACATTGCTGTGTGGTGACAACAATAGCCCGTATTCTTCATATGTCTGGGCTATGGGGTAGAGTTGGAAGACGAAAGCCTTTTCTTAAGAAAAAAAACATCCAAGCCAGGCTAAATTTTGCAAAAACACATCTGAAGTCTCCCAAAAGCATGTGGGAAAAGGTGTTATGGTCTGATGAAACCAAGATTGATCTTTTTGCCCATAATTCCAAAAGATATGTTTGGCGCAAAAACAACACTGCACATCACCAAAAGAACACCATACCCACAGTGAAGCATGGTGGTGGCAGCATCATGCTTTGGGGCTGTTTTTCTTCAGCTGGAACTGGAGCTTTAGCTAAGGTAGAGGGAATAATGAACAGTTCCAAATACTAGAAAATATTGGCACAAAACCTTCAGGCTTCTGCTGGAAAGCTGAACATGAAGAGAAACTTCATCTTTCAGCATGACAACGACCCAAAGCATACATCCAAATCAACAAAGGAATGGCTTCACCAGAAGAAGATTAAAGTTTTGGAATGGGCCAGCCAGAGCCCAGACCTGAATCCAATTTAAAATCTGTGGGGTGATCTGAAAAGGGCTGTGCACAGGAGATGCCCTCGCAATCTGACAGATTTAGAGTGTTTTTGCAAAGAAGAGTGGGTAAATCTTGCCAAGTCAAAATGTGCCATGCTGAAAAACTCATACCCAAAAAGACTGAGTGCTGTAATAAAATCAAAAGGTGCTACAACAATGTATTAGTTTCAGTTTGTTTTTCAATTGAGTTGTACAGTTTATAGGTCACATTAAAGGTGGACAAAGTTCTGAAATTACATTTTAACAGGGGTGTGTAGACTTTTTATATCCACTGTATATATATATATATATATATATATATATATATATATATATATATATATATATATATATATATATATATATATATTATTAAAGAATCATGTGAGCAATTGTTTATGTATTACACATAAATAAAAGTATAGTATAGACCTCATAGGTCTTAAAAACATGTAATCTGCCAAAATGAGCCACATTCATTGGCTCACCCATGTGTTCAGTTAGAAACCAGTAGTGCATTGCTGCTCCTTCAACAAATTATAGCAAGAGAATGAAGCAAATTTAATAATAGAAGTAAACTGGAAGATTGTTTTAAATTGTATGTTCTACCTAAATCATGAAAGAAAATGTTTGGGTTTCATGTCCCTTTAACATGTTTTCCTTTCACTTTATACTTAGCAGCATATGCACCAGGGTATAACATGCTGGAGAATAGGTTTGCACCCAAGTCCCATCAGAACCACCATACTGCCTGACACTAGTTGCATACAGCCTGTTTTTATTTAAAGGGACATCCCTGCCACAATTGGAATCCACATGGATGCATTTCAGTTTTGAATAGAAGCATTATTGTAATATACATGCATTAGCAAAAATGCTTCTAATAAAAGCTATAGCTGTTTCAAAAGTGTATTTAAGTATGCAGTGTGCACCAGCATTTTAAACACAACACTTGCTCATAATGACTTAATTTGTTAATTGCTGACACGATACAAGACCTACTGGTGCTCTGAGCAGCTGCAGTACTTAAAATGCTGGTACACTGAGAATATCTAGCTATGCTTCACATGCACGTGCAGTGAAAAATGCTAACACTAAAAAAGGGATAACTTACTAGAAGCATTTTTGCCAATACATGTATAATGCAAATATGATTCTATTTAAATATGTATGTATATATACAATATATGCTTGTTTATTGGTGTAAATCAGCATTGCTGAATACTGCGTCTTCTGATTGTGTAACTAATAAAAATATACAGATACAGCAAGGGTGCAGGGAGAGAAAAAAAAACTACAAATTGTGTAGCTGTAACTGAAATGATCTGACTTCCCCCAGTGATGGCTGTGTACATGTGCAGAGGTGTGAAGCAGTCACACCTCTGTGAAACAAGTCAAGTGCAGCACAAAAATACTATACAAAGCAAACTGCTTCTAATCTAATCAGATACACAGACCAGTATATATAGCTTGTCTAGTTTATGTTTATACCCAGCAATATCTCAGAAATGTATTTATAAGTAAAGAGCAACATGGTCAGTGATTTCATATAAGAACAGGCTTACAATATATAATATCAGGCTTACATATCATCCATTGACTATTCCCTCTACAGAGTTCATACAAGAAATAACTGTACAATGCATGCTGGGAGTCCAAAACTGCAGTGACATACTACAGTAAGATATAGTAAACTATAAATTCCATAATGCTTTGTAACTCCCAGAATACTGTGCTTCTTCCTCTAATACTGAACTGATTAAAAGGCATAGAAACTGACATTACATTTTCTTTTTTCCCCTGCAGTTTTACTCCAGGTGGGGAGGAATATCCAGGAAGGTGGGCAGATGCCCCTTCTTGCCCCCCTTGTGGACGCCCATGGTGATGATAGTTTAGTGAATACCGCAATTTCTCTAGCGCAATCTTGATTTATGCTACAATCCTTACTGCAATCTCAGAGCTGTGGGTAACTGTAAAAAATACATTACAAAGTGCAGTAACACTCATATTAACATTATCTAATACAAATTATTCACAAAAAATATTGCACACAAACGTTCTAAGGGTTTAAAGCTATGAGATCTCGGGTGTTAGAAAAAAAAAAAACCCCGCCAAGGGGCGCTTTAACATAGAGCTGCATACATATACATGTCTACAGATGTATATGAATGTATACAGTGGATATAAAAAGTCTACACACCCCTGTGCACACCCTTAAACTAATTCTTTGTTGAAGCACCTTTTGATTTTATTATAGCACTCAGTCTTTTTGGGTATGAGTCTATCAGCATGGCACATCTTGACTTGACAAGATTTGCCCACTCTTCTTTGCAAAAACACTCCAAATCTGTCAGATTGTGAGGGCATCTCCTGTGCACAGCTCTCTTCAGATCACCCCACAGATTTTCGATCGGATTCAGGTCTGGGCTCTGGCTGGGCAATTCCAAAACTTTAATCTTCTTCTGGTGAAGCCATTCCTTTGTTGATTTGGATGTATGCGTTGGGTCGTTGTCTTGCTGAAAGATTACATTTCTCTTTATACTCAGCTTTCTAGCAGAAGCCTGAAGGTTTTGTGCCAATATTGACTGGTATTTGGAACTGTTCATAATTCCCTCTACCTTGACTAAGGCCCCAGTTCCAGTTGAAGAAAAACAGCCCCAAAGCATGATGCTGCCACCACCATGCTTCACTGTGGGTATGGTGTTCTTTTGGTGATGTAAAGTGTTGTTTTTGCACCAAAAATATCTTTTGGAATTATGGCCTAAATTTTTGCAAAATTTAGCCAGGCTTGAATGTTTTTCTTCGTAAGAAAAGGCTTCCATCTTGCCACTCTACCCCATAGCCCAGACATATGAAATATACGGGAGATTGTTGTCACATGTACCACACAGCCAGTACTTGCCAGATATTCATGCAGCTCCTTTAATGTTGTTGCAGGCCTCTTGGCAGCCTCCCAGACCAGTTTTCTTCTTGTCTTTTCATCAATTTTTGAGGGACACCCAGTTCTTGGTTTTAATGTCACTGTTGTGCCATATTTTCTCCACTTGATGATGACTGTCTTCACTGTGTTCCATGGTATATCTAATGCCTTGAAAATTCTTTTGTACCCTTCTCCTGACTGATACATTTTAACAATGAGATCCCTCTGATGTTTTGGAAGCTCTCTGCGGACCATGGGGGGTAGTTATCAAGCCGTCTACTTTTCTGCCTTCGCCGGCCCAATAAGCCCGCCTAAGCTCGCCTACCTTCGCCGCCGCGGACCTTGAATATGTTCGCCTAAGTTATCAAATAAAGCTGTCAAAAAGCCGCAGGGCGATGAGCAGCGGACTGTGAGAGTTATCACTCATCCGATCTCGCTGCTCTTCGGCTGTTTGAGAGCTTTATTGCTAGCCTGTCACTAAGCACTCACACTAAACTACACTGTTCTATCCCTATACCGGCGCCCCCGGAGCCCCCCGCAACTAAATAAAGTTACTAACCCCTAAACCGCCACTCCTAGACCCTGCCGCAAGTCTTATAAATGTATTAACCCCTAAACCGCCGCTCCTAGACCCTGCCGCAACTCTGATAAATGTATTAACCCCTAAACCGCCGCTCCCGGACACCGCTGCCACCTACATTATACCTAGTAACCCCTATCCTGCCCCCCCTACACCGTCGCCCTCTATAATAAAGTTATTAACCCCTATCCTGCTGATCCCGCACCTCGCCGCAACTAAATAAATAGTTTAACCCCTAAACTGCCGCTCCCTGAACCCGCCGCAACCTATATTAAACCTATTAACCCCTATCCTGCCCCCCTACACCGTCGTCACCTATAATAAATTTATTAACCCCTATCCTGCCCCCCACTACACCGCCGCCACTGTAATAAAATTATTAACCCCTAAACCTAAGTCTAACCCTAAACCTAACACCCCCCTAACTTAAATATTAATTAAATAAATCTAAATAATATTTCTCTTATTAACTAAGTTAATCCTATTTAAAACTAAATACTTACCTTTAAAATAAACCCTAATATAGCTACAATATAAATAATAATTATATTCTAGCTATCTTAGGATTTATTTTTATTTTACAGGCAACTTTCAATTTATTTTAACTAGGTACAATAGCTATTAAATAGTTATTAACTATTTAATAGCTTACCTAGCTAAAATAAACTGAAATTTACCTGTAAAATAAATCCTAACCTAAGTTATAATTACACCTAACACTACACTATACTTTAATAAATTATTCCTATTTAAAACTAAATACTTACCTGTAAAATAAACCCTAATATAGCTACAATATAAATAATAATGATATTGTAGCTATCTTAGGATTTATATTTATTTTACAGGTAACTTTGTATTTATTTTAGCTAGTTAGAATAGTTATTAAATAGTTATTAACTATTTAATAACTACCTAGCTAAAAGAAATACAAAATTACCTGTAAAATAAATCCTAACCTAAGTTACAATTAAACCTAACACTACACTATCATTAAATTAATTAAATAAACTACCTACAAATAACTACAATTAAATACAATTACATAAACTAACTAAAGTACAAAAAATAAAAAAAGCTAAGTTACAAAAAATAAAAAAATAAGTTACAAACATTTTAAAAATATTACAACAATTTTAAGCTACTTACACCTAATCTAAGCCCCCTAATAAAATAACAACCCCCCCAAAATAAAAAAATGCCCTACCCTATTCTAAATTAAATAAAGTTCAAAGCTCTTTTACCTTACCAGCCCTTAAAAGGGCCATTTGTGGGGGCATGCCCCAAAAAGTTCAGCTCTTTTGCCTGTAAAAGAAAAATACAACCCCCCCAACATTAAATCCCACCACCCACATACCCCTAATCTAACCCAAACCCCCCTTACAAAAACCTAACACTAATCCCCTGAAGATCATCCTACCTTGAGTCGTCTTCACTCAGCCGAGCAGCGATGGAACCGAAGTGGACATCGGAGCGGAAGAAGTTAATCCTCCAAGCGGTGCTGAAGAAATCTTCCATCCGATGAAGTCATCATCCAGGCGGCGCTGAAGAGGTCTTCGATCCGGGCGATGTCATCTTCCAAGAGGCGCTGAAGAGGTCTTCTATCCGGGCGATGTCATCTTCCAAGCCGGGTCTTGAATCTTCCTCCCGCCGACGCGGAACCTCCTTCTTCACCGACGGACTACGACGAATGAAGGCTCCTTTAAGGGACGTCATCCAAGATGGCGTCCCCTCAATTCCGATTGGCTGATAGGATTCTATCAGCCAATCGGAATTAAGATAGGAAAAATCTGATTGGCTGATGGAATCAGCCAATCAGATTGAGCTCGCATTCTATTGGCTGTTCCAATCAGTGTTAGGTGTAATTGTAACTTAGGTTAGGATTTATTTTACAGGTAAATTTCAGTTTATTTTAGCTAGGTAACTATTAAATAGTTAATAACTATTTAATAGCTATTGTACCTAGTTAAAATAAATTGGAAGTTGCCTGTAAAATAAAAATAAATCCTAAGATAGCTACAATATAATTATTATTTATATTGTAGCTATATTAGGGTTTATTTTAAAGGTAAGTATTTAGTTTTAAATAGGATTAATTTAGTTAATAATAAAAATATTATTTAGATTTATTTAATTAATATTTAAGTTAGGGGGGCGTTAGGGTTAGTGTTAGACTTAGGTTTAGGGGTTAATAATTTTATTACAGTGGCGGCGGCGTAGTGGGGGGCAGGATAGGGGTTAATAAATTTATTATAGATGGCGACGGTGTAGGGGGGCAGATTAGGGGTTAATAAATTTATTATAGGTGGCGACGGTGTAGGGGGGGCAGGATAGGGGTTAATACATTTAATATAGGTTGCGGCGGGTTCAGGGAGCGGCGGTTTAGGGGTTAATACATTTATTATAGTTGCGGTGGGCTCCGGGAGCGGCGGTTTAGGGGTTAATATGTATAGAGTAGCTTGCGGTGGGCTCCGGGAGCGACGGTTTAGGGGTTAACATATTTATTATAGTGTCGGTGGGCTCCGGGAGCGGCGGTTTAGGGGGTAATAACTTTATTTAGTTGCGGCGGTGTAGGGGGGACAGATTAGTGGTGTTTAGACTCAGGGTACATGTTAGGGTGTTAGGTGTAGACAGCTCCCATAGAAATCAATGGGATGTCTGGCAGCAGCGAACTTGTACTTTCGCTATGGTCAGACTCCCATTGATTCCTATGGGATCCGCCGCCTCCAGGGGTGGCGGTTTTGAAAACCAGGTACGCTGGGCCGTAAAAGTGCCAAGCGTACCTGCTAGTCATTTGATAACTAGCAAAAGTAGTGAGATTGTGCCGCACTTGTGTGCGGAACATCTGGAGTGACGTAAGAATCGATCTGTGTCGGACTGAGTCCGGCGGATCGAAGCTTACGTCACAAAATTCTACTTTTGCCGGTCTCGAGCCTTTGATAACTAAGGCGAATCAGCCTCGCCACAAATACGCTGCGGAATTCCAGAGTATTTGAGGTTGACGGCTTGATAACTACCCCCCCATGGCTTTTGCTGTAGGATGCGACTAAGCAAATGTCAGGAAAGACCTACAAGAACAGCTGAACTTTATTTGGGGTTAATTAGAGGCACTTTAAATGATGGCAGGTGTGTACTGACTCTAAAAAACTATTTTTTTATTTTATTTATTTCTTCAACAAATAAAAGAAAAGGAAAGGAAAAGTACATTGCATGCCCATTACATGCCATATTCTGCAGCAATAACACCACGCAGGGTGTCATAACAAAACATGTACAAAATACTGCAAAATCTTGGACATACCTGACCAGACATGTTTAGGCAAGAAAAAATAGATGAGCATTGTTGAAGTTTTTTTATAAAAACACAAAACACAAACAAACAAAACAAAACAAAAAACAAAGAAAAAAAGGCCCCCTCCTCCTATGCAATTTTATTATATTTTTGTTTTATTTTACATCAAGGCATTAAGTTCACCTCTAAGACACATATTTTGAACAGTAATAGAAGATACAAAGGTTCTGATATATTGTGATTGAATACTAATTGGAAGACTTTTAATATAACTGCCCCATTTTAGGAAATAATCGTGAATTTCTTTTTCTACTGCACTATTTATTTCATATTGCTCTAGAACTGCTTTGATCTGCACATTTTTCAGGAAGAGCATGAACTTCGGAATATTTCTATCTTTCCATGAGGAAAAGATTATATTTCATGCATTCAATATAGCAAAGTTAATGAGTCCTCCCTTTCACTAGATAAGTCTCTGAGAAAAACTGACTCCTCCTTATGTAGGACAATTACCCGCTTCAAAATCTTGGATAGCCAGTATGTAATCTTACCCCAAATTTTTTTTACTTTCGGACAGTCCTAAAGACAATGCATTAAATCAGCTAGCGGAAAACTACATCTAGAGCACTTATAATCTGAATTCTTTCTCCATTTCCCTAAATCATGTGGCGATATAAATGTCCTATTAATCAGTTTTATATGTGACTCTCACCACGATAACCGAGGTGTTGCCCGCCATGCTCTGGATACACTTTTACTTACTACTTCAGTATTCAATACCGGAAACTTGTAATTCCACCTTTGCACAGTATCCTCAATATTTTTTTCATCTTCTATTTTTAATAAAATATTATACCAGCCTCAAATAGACACTCTACCTTGCCTGAATAAATTAATCCCAGCATAAATTCCTTCCCATTTTTTCGAAACGAATGAGTGGATCGGAGTTGCAATATCTATAAATTGTGAAAAAAATTCCAGGCCTTTTAGTTTCCACGACCGGAATATCATAGAATCACAGCCTGGAAGAAATACAGGATTGCCTACAATAGGTAAAAATGTAGAATTATGAAAATCTGCGATTATTATTATTATTATGGTTATTTGTAGAGCACCAACAGATTCCGCAGCACTATAAACAAAGGCAGAGTACAACAAAACAATTATAAGGAACATATGGGTAGAGGGCCCTGCCAAGAGTCGCACTGTTGTAGTCAGCTCTTAAGAAGGTGATCTGCAAACAGCTGGAGTCTTAGGCATACATGCTAAGGGGGTTCAGGGGATAGCAATGGAGGAGAAGAACTGGTATAAAGAAAGGTTATTGTAGGTTGTATGCATCCCTGAACAGTAGAGTCTTTAGGGAGCTCTTGAAGCTTTCAAAACTAGGGGAGAGTCTTGTGGAGAGAGTTCCACAAGATTGGAGCCAGTTTGGAGAAGTCCTGTAAATGGGAGTGTGATGATGTAACAAGAGAGGAGGAGAGTAGGAGGTCATGAGCATAGCGAAGGGGACGGGAGGGAGAGTATCTGGAAACAAGGTCTAAAATATAGGAGGGAGCAGTGCAATTGAGGGCTTTGTATGTCAGAGTGAGAATTATGTGTTTAATCCTAGAGGCAAGAGGAAGCCAGTGAAGGGATTGGCAGAGAGGTGCAGCAGATGAAGAGCGACGTGTAAGGAAGATGAGCCTGGCAGAGGCATTCATTATGGAGTTTAAAGGAGCTAGGCGGCAGCTAGGGAGACCAGAGAAGACAGAGTTGCAGTAATCGAGGCCGGAAATGATGAGAGAGTGGATTAAAATCGTAGTTGTGTCTTGTGTAAGGAAATGTCTAATTTTAGCGATGTTTTTAAGGTGGAAGCGGCAGGCTTTAGCCAAGGACTGAATGTGAGGAGTGAAGGAAAGATCTGAGTCTAGTGTGACCCCGAGACATCGGGCATGTGGGGAAGGGGTAATGATG
>NC_069499.1:396571225-396591225 GCF_027579735.1 Bombina bombina | reverse complement strand
AAGAGAAGAGTTGTTAGGTCGTGGAGATGGGTGGAGGGTCGGTTGGGGCTGAAAGGTCTATTGTCGATTACAGGCAATGGAGTGTAAAGGTAGGTATGTGGAGAAAAGGTATTGTAGGGTTCCTTATGTTGTGTGTGGGGGTTGTGTTTGGTTGAGGTATTCTTCCCATAGGAAGCAAAGGGAGTGGTAGTCATCTGTCTGTTTATTACGGTTGTAGTGGTGTTTTTCTAGTTTGAGTGACTGAGAGGTCGCTTCTTTCCAAACTGAAACTGATGGGAGGCTATGGTTTTTCCAGTTTTTTGGTATCAACCGTTTTGCTGAGTTTGTCATAATAGTTAGTAATGCCAGTCTTAGTTTACATTTTATTTTAGTGAACTTGTTAAAAAGGAAAAACCAGATGTTTAGTTTGAGATTTGTTGATAAAAAAATTTCAAATTCTACTTTGATTGATTCCCAGTACGCTTGGGCGACAGGACATGCCCACCATATGTGTGTTGGGGTGCCTATGTCGTTGCAGCCCCTCCAACAGTTCGGTGAGAGCTCGGGGAGAATGGCGTGTAGTCGGTATGGGGTATAATACCATCTGTACAGAAGTTTGACGTTCATCTCCATTGTATAAATGGAGGATGAAGATTTTGTCATATAGGAAACAATCTTCCGCCAATCTTTATGGGTTTGAGTGGAGCCGATCTCTTTTTCCCATTTTTGTATGTAAGAAGGGAGGGAGAGATGATACGTTTGCATGAGTAGTCGATGTGTGAATGAAAGGAAGCCTCTGCTCAATGTTTCGTTAATGCAGCTGCTTTCAAAGCTGGTTAAAGGGCGTGTGAGTTGGGTTCTCTTGGGATGTTTAGTAATGAAGTCTGAAAGCTGTCGGTGTTGGAACCAGTTTAATTGTGTGGTCCCTAGGGTTGATATGATTTCGGGTAGAGTCTTGGGTTTCCCGTTTATGAGTATTGTGTGGCAAGGGAAACACCTGGATATATGGGGGGTTTGAGTTGCTTGTGGGAGAAGTTTAACAGGGAGGTCGGGATTGTCGCAGAGGGGAGTTAGTGGAGAGGGTATTGTTGATACGTGGTTATGGCGTTTAATGTGCAAGTCCCACATCTTGAATGTCTCTTTGGTTATAGTTGGGAGGTGTATTGGTAGGTTTCGTTTAATGGGTGGTAGCCAGCATTTGCTGCTCAGGTGGGTGGTGGAGGATAGTAAGTGCTCAAGGAGCACCCATTCTTTATGTGCCGAGTGTCTGCTCCAGTGGATAATTCGGGAGTAGAAGGAGGCTAGCCTGTATTGCATTAAGTTTGGGATCCCTAGGCCGCCTAGCTCTTTGTGGCGGTATAGTGTGGCAGTGGCTATCCGAGGTCTCTTATGTTGCCAGATGTAGGAGATAATAGATTTTTGGAGTTTATGAATTAGGGGATTTGGGGTGGGTATTGGTAGGGTTTGAAAGAGGTATAATAACTTGGGAAGGAGGGTCATTTTCACTGAATTAATCCTGCCCAGCCAAGAGATAGGCTTGTTGCTCCAAGATCTAAGTAAAGCATTTGTTGTGTTAAAAATGGCTTTGAAATTTAAGTCGAGTATGACCTGTAAGTGCGGGGATATGTGGACACCTAGATACTTGATGGATTGGCGTTGGAGGCGAAAGTGGGCTAATGATTGTATTGCATCTAGGTCGGCCGCGTGTAGCCCTATGGGCAGTAATTCTGATTTTGTAATGTTGATTTTGAAGTTAGAGAAGGCGCCGTAAGTGTGAAGGGTTTGCATTAGGGATGGAAGTGACAATTCAGGTTGTGTGATGGTAGGAAAGAGATCGTCAGCGTACAGAGTGACTTTGTATTCTTGTTGGGCTATTTTGATTCCATGTATAGCCTCATTGTGCCTGATGTAGGAGGCAAGGACTTCCATGGCAAGGACAAACAAAATAGGGGAAAGAGGGCATCCCTGTCGTGTACCGTTTGTAATGTCGAATGGTTGGGAGAGTGTATCATTTAGTTTGATTTTTGCCTGGGGGTGGTTGTAGAGGGAGAATATTTTTCCTATGAAAGATTGTTCGAAGCCAAATTGTTTTAGTGTCGTCCGTAAAAAAAAGCCAATCCAGCCTATCAAAGGCTTTCTCCGCATCCATAGAAATGAATGCGGAGGGTATGCCATTGGTGGCAGCGTATTCCATTAGAAGAAGGATTTTGGTGGTGTTGTCTTTGGTTTCTCTAAGGGGGGTGAATCCAGCTTGGTTAATGTGTACGATTGGCGGCAGTATATTATTAATACGGGTGGCAAGTACCTTGGCGTATAACTTGATATCTGTGTTTAAAAGGGATATTGGGCGGAAATTGGCAGGTGTGATGGGGGGTTTGCCTGGTTTCGGTAATACTGCAACTTGTGCTTCTAGCATTGATTGGGGGAAAGGGTTGATTTCTGATACCTCGTTAAAAAGCTGAGTGAGATGGGGTAGGAGTAGGGAGGAGAAAGTGTGATAATATTTCCCTGTGAAGCCGTCTGGGCCGGGGCTCTTCCCGTTGTCAAGTGATTTAATAGCCACAAGCATTTCGGACTGGGAAATGGGGCTGTTAAGATGTCGAGTTTGCTCAGGTGTTATTTTGGGTAGCTGTGCTTGCGCCAGATAAGAAAGTAGTTCCGGGGAGGGTCCGCTTGGTGTGGAATTTTTGTTGATGTTATAGAGTTTTGAATAATAGTCGTGGAAAGATTGTAAGATGTCTGCAGTGGTAGTGAGAGTAGCGGGGGGTGGGGGCGCTTAATTTCGTTTATGTATGCTTTTAGTCTCTTTTTTTTTTTTAAGGCCCTGGCTAGGAGCTTGCCTGATCTATTGCTCTCATGGAAGAACATGCTGTTGGTTTTCGTCCTAAGTGCCTGGTACTCAATTTGAAGAAAGTTATCTAGAGCTTGTTATTAGCGGATCAGTTGGGGACAATTTATGGGCTAAATCTAGGCGGGCAAACGTGTCTGAGAGGTCTTTATATAATTGTCTCTGCGATCTCTGGTATTGAGTTTTTAGTTTAATTAACTCCCCTCTGATCACGCACTTATGCGCTTCCCAGATCGTGTATTTATTAGCTACCAAGAGTGTATTTAAGTGGAAGTATTCCTGTATGGTGGAGCTAATCTTTGTTATGGTGGTTGGGTCATTTAGTAAGTTATTATCTAGTTTCCATATGTATGGTGTCACGGGTGTATCTGGCCAGGAGATTTTAAGTTTTACTGCGGAGTGGTCGGACCATGATGTGGGGGAGATTTCGCATCTTTTGACCAAGGTTAAGGATGCTTGGTTGGAAAAGATATAATCTAAGCGACTATACGTCTTGTTGGGATGTGAAAAGAAAGTATAATCCCTAGTGTCTGGGTGGATGAAGCGCCAGGTGTCATGTAGGTTAAGGTTTCGTAGTCCTACCCAAAGCGTGTTTGTGATTTTTTTGGAGATAGCTCTAATCCCAGTGTAGCTATCTTTCATGGGTTGCAATGGTATATTGAAGTCGCCAGCGAAAAGTGGGGCCCTTTGCGATGTCGACTATTCTATTAAGTGTATATTTGAAGAAGGGGGTTTGATTGGTGTTTGGGGCATAAATATTTATTAATGTGATTGGGCTGCCAAAAAGCAGCCCCACTAGGGCGAGGAACCTGCCATCTGAGTCTTTCGCTGCGTGTAACAGGGTGAAGGGGAGCGATTTGTGAATTAAAATGCTGACCCCACCGCTCTTAGAAGTATTAGAACTGTGGTAATGTGTGCTGTAGATCTTACCAAAGTACTTGGGTTCCCTATTGCTTCTGAAGTGGGTCTCTTGTAGAAACAAGATATCGGCCTGTCTTTTGGAGAGATCAAGTAAAGCTTTTGATCTTTTGTGTGGAGAATTCAGTCCCTTTGCATTTTGTGTAAGGAGGGTTAGTGTTCTTGTCTGGTCAATGGTGTCTTTGGACGTCATGATTTAGTGATGGTTGATGTTTTGACAAGATGAAGCAGTATAGTAAATGTGGACCTATTATGGTAGAGTAGGGTCTGCTTAGAAGATAGAATACCTGCAGGAAAAAAAAAGGTGTATAGAGTGTACAACAATATGAACAATAAATCGTGGTTAACATTATAACGTTGATGATTATAACAAACATGAACTGAACTATGAAGAACAACAAACAAATGGTGAAAAAGTCTCTCATCCTATTGTAGGGCATAACTGAGAGCGGTGCGGGGGTAGTACCGCAAAGAGCCCTAATAGTTCTTTTTTGCTTGGAGTTAATTTGACAGACCTCCTGGCTAGGGGTAGGTAATGGGAAGGGAGGGAGAGAAGGGGAGGAGGGGGGTGGGGGGCAGTGGGGGAAGGGTGCTGGGAGGGGGTAAGAAGGTAAGTGGGAGGGAACAGAGGGTATAGCATTCAATTCTATTCGCCCAAATTATGAAAAGAAAACATTACCCAAAGTTCAAAGTGATGTGCAACGTCTCTGAGGGTTGGAATACAAGTAGTTCGTCCTTAAGGCGACTGGCTGCAGGAGGAGGTGGGGCTAGAGGGGATTTGGCTTCTAGTTGCCGTACTCGGTGGCTTGGTTTTTTTGTGAATGGCAGTGTGCCAGGACTCTGCAGGATTGCTCAGTCTCTTGGGGTTTTGGGGTGTCTTCTGTCCCTGAGGGGGTGCTTCTGTAGGGGGATCCAGTCCAAGTGATGAGCAGAATGCTTGAATGTCCTCTGGAGATTTGCAGACTATGCGGGTGTTGTTGCTGATGGTCCAGACGTTTGTAGGGAAGCCCCATCTGTATGGAATCTTTTTGTTTCTGAATAGGGTTGTAAGGGGTGAGAATTCTTTCCTGCGCTGCAGGGTCCGGGTTGACAAATCTTGAAAGAATTGTAGTACGTTGCCCCTGAAACGTATAGGTTGGTTTTTGCGAGATTGGTTCAAGAGCATTTCTTTTTCTTGAAATACTTTAAAGCGTATCACAATGTCTCTAGGTGGGGCTGAGTCGGGCAGCTTTGGTCGCAATGTCCTGTGTGCCCTGACCCATTGGATATCATCTGGAAAGGATGAGTCTTTTAAATGGCGAAATAGGTCTTGGAGGTAAACTGGAAAGTCTTTAGGTAGAATTGATTCAGGCACCCCCCTGATGCGCATGTTTTTGCGCCTGCTGCGGTTCTCTAAATCATCTAATTTTTCTTGAAGTGAGAGGATAGTTTCATGTTGGGAAGCGAGTTGCTCATTTAGTTGATGTACATCTTCTTTGATGGTGTCCTGATTACTCTCCAGGGTTTCGACCTGAAAACCTAATGTGTGAATGTCTTGCTTCATTTCTGCAAGTTCCTCTCTTATGCAGGATCTTACTATGTCCGCAATATCTTGCTTTGATGGTAAATTTTTAAGGAAGGTGGGTGAGAGTTGACAGTTCTCTGGCTGGGTGTTGCTTGCCTGCAGTTCTTGTGAGTGTGCAGGGGGGGATTTTTCCCTGGGCCTACGGCTAGTAGGAGAGATTGGGTCAGGGCATTGTAGGAAAGAAGACATAGTGAGCGATTTGCCTGTTGCAGGCTTGATCAATTTGTCTTGTTTTGCATTGCGCTTTGACGTCATTTTGGATAGTATGTGGGTCAGGTAGGTGGCTGGGTGATAAACAAGGAGGGAAAAGAAGAAAGTGGGGTGACCTTGTGCTGTATGGTGTCACCTTATGGAGGATGATTGGCAGATGTTTGGTTAAGGCTGCAGGTGGAACAAGGCAGCGTGTATATGAGGAGCTGGTTCCTGGAGAATTGAAAGAGGGTAGTGTCTTTATTTTGTTGTATTCTCCCTTATTATTTTGGTTTTTCCTTTTAGCGTCTTTTTATTCCTGCCTTATTTTCCCCCTTTTGATTCGTGCTTATTTTGCTCTGTCAGGGGTTAATAACCCATATGTGGGGGCCTCCTATGAGGGTAGTTTAAGTTTATCAGGTGCAGTCCTTGGTAGGCTTAGACAATAGTTAAGAGTGGGCAGTAAGGCTTGCTGTTTTCTGCCTTGTCTTTAATGATAGGCCCAAACCCCAGATAAGGCTGCCCCTTGGTATGAGAGTCAATGAAGGCTGATGGAGGGGATACAGGGGCCTGCTCGGCAATACTGCTGTGTTGTGGGCAGAGGCTATGTAGTTGCTGGCTTACCCGGATCCGTTTCGAGTGCCGTGGTAGGCCCAATCCCCGGCCTAAAGTTGCGGCCGCTATCCGGTTCTCTGTGCGGCCTGGTGGGAGATCAATCCGGAAGGTAGATTAGGCTGTAGGGAGGGGATCCGCTGTGTTGATGCCTCTGTGGGGGCTCCGTGACAGGCGGTAAGGCCCCAGGAAAGGTGGGTGGTGAGTCTGGGGCGAGATGCGGCCTGTGGCGGCCGTGTGGATGCTGAGGCCTGGGCGCTCTGGGGCGTCACAAGTTTGCCCCGCTGCCCTCTCTAGGGCTTAGATGCTTAAATGCCAGTGCCTATGAAGGCTATTTTGAGGTGGATGGCCAGGATATTTGTGTGATTGAGGGCTGTTTGCGGCGGAGCTCCGGAGTTAAGCTGCACTCATGTCAGCTGCCGGCTCCGCCCCCATAAAGGCAAATTTTTTTACATGAAATCCATAATTTAGGTAGAACATACTTCTATTATCAAATTTGCTTCATTATCTTGGTATCATTTGTAGCAGCAGTGCACTGCTGGGTTTTAACTAAACACACGGGTGAGCCAATGACAATAAGCATATATATGCAGTCACCCATTAGCAGCTAGCACCCAGGTGACTTTACTGTCCCTTTTAAGAACATTTGTTTCTATTATCAAATTTGCTTAGTTCCCATGATATTCTGTGTTAGAGATACCTAGGTAGGCATCTCAAGCACTGCATGGCAGGAAATAGTGCTGCCATCTAGGTCTCTTGCAAACAGATAGCATTCTTGCAAAACTGCTGCCATATAGTTCTCTAGAAATGGGCCGACTCCTAAGCTTACATCCCTGCTTTTCAACAAATGAAATCAAGAAAAATTGATAGAAGTAAAATTGGAAACGTGTTTAATAGCATGCTCTATCTGAATAATGAGAGAAAAAAATGGGTTTCCTATTCCTTTTAACATTATATAAAACTAATAAATTAAGCAGTAAAAACTGTATTGTTTAATCTAATTAAAAACGGTAACAAAATTGTTCAGTAAAAATCGTATTTTATGAAAAAATGTAATTCCTATTGAACGTGTGCAGGAAAGAAATCATTTGTAGCTGAAATTTCTCTTCCAGGTCTTCCTTATTCTGTAAACATTTCCCCCCTGCAGATCTCACTGCAAGCTAAAAAGTGGTAACATTGTGTCTAAGTACACAAAACAATTACTACCCTAATACAAAAACACCTGCATATGACAATAGAGGCCAAGGATTTTTTAAGTGTGCCGCCTTCTTTCTCCCCAACAAAGTTTCCCTTTCCAGCAATCTGCATTACCTTTTTATAGGAGACATATCACAACTCAAAGGGACAGCTCATTTTTCTTTCATCAGATGGTGAGAGTCCACAAATCACCTCATATGGAAATATTCCCCTACCGAGCACTAGGAGGAGGCAAGATACCCCAACACACCAGAGCTTTACAAATATCTCCCCCTTCCCATGATCCTCAGTCATTTTATTTTGCCTCCTTGATAGGGATTAGTAAAGAGGTAAGTGTCCCGCATCATCACTTAGGCACAGTGCCATCTTTGCAAGATTTCCGCTATCTACATACCGAGTGCAGACCATTTGAAGGCAGACTTTTTCAGTCACCAGTCTCTTCACCCAGGGTAATGGTGTGAATTATGAGAGGTTGGAGAAATAGATCTCATGGCTTCTCATTTGAATCACAAACTGCCTCAGTATTATCATTATTATTTGTCGCCTAGATTACAAGTTTTGCGCTCTAGAGGGTGCAAAACGAACGCAACAAAAGTTGCATTATTTCACCCCCCATAGCGCTGCCATTACAAGTTTCAGAAAAGCCTCCTTGTGTGTACGATATGGTGGCGATATAAGTTATTAACCCCTATTCCGCCGCTCCGGACATCGCCGACACTATAATAAAGTTATTAACCAATATTCCTCCTCTCCCCGCCACTAAATAAAGTTATTAACCCCTAAACCTCTGGCCTCCCACATCACTGCCACTAAATAAACCTATTAACCCCTAAACCATCAGCACCCCACATCGCAAAACACTAAATTAAACTATTAACTCCTAAACCTATCACCCCCTAAATTTATATTAAAATTACAATATCCCTATCTTAAAATAAATAAAAACTTAAAAGTTAGGAGAAAAAAGAGGGCGCTAAAAGCTAAGTTCCCACCACACTTGGTCAAATAACAGGAAATGCAAATACAAAAATTTAAATGAATACCTTTACTCACAGTAAAATACAATGAATTACAACAGTACACATTAAAATATGAATAATAAGATAGAAGGGACGTCTCCCTTTAAAAAATTGGATTACCACCTTAAAAAGTGTGAAAAAAAGGAAAAATATTTGTTAAATTGTTTGAGCGTTATAAAAAGATGCAGCAAAATTGTTACAATGTTAATATCGATCTTGAGTGAAATCTTCACAGTCTTTGTAACAGAGTTTCTTATGTTAGCTGATCGAAAAAATGTTACAGTTCATCAGATAGTGTCAGCGTGAAGTTAGTATAATTGGATTGTTCATAAGATCATGTTGAACACCTTGTAATCAGGTTATACTCACACTTTTCCAAATGACTGTAATAACGGTTTGTTGGCTCACACTTTAGGAGATTATTAGAAGTAAACAATATCTCCAAAGTGTTAGTAACCTTTCTTACTTGCTTGAGTCGGCTGAACCAGGTCAGCGTGATTGGAAACTGCTTTCTTTACACCAAAAATCCTATGCTTGAATCGGCTGAACCCGGTCAGCGTGATTGGAGACAGCTTGTTTTTCCAAACCTCTTATGCGCCAGATATTGCAGGATTCCAAGGGGATAACGAAAATCCACAGACCCGCACTTAGCGTGGATCACGCGCGGGCTACAGAGTAAAACTAGGTACCTAGATTTGAAAATAGAGTAAAGTCCTTTGTTGGGAACAACACAAAGTAAGTCTACGCGTTTCACCCGATAGGGCTTTTTCAAGATACTGGTTAGTTCCCGGGGCAAGGTTTAAATTTTCATTGGAATGTGTTCATTGGTTGTGAGTCTTTCCAATTAAAGGTGGAATTTGATCAAGCTTGTTTATACTTAAGGTGGTATATTATGTTCATTTGAATTGGGTCATCCATTCGTTCAATAAAAGCTGATTCACATAATATTTATAGAAATTTATTGCGCTCAAACTTAGAGATATACTGATATATGTTTGAATGCTCAGTTAAGGTGGTAAAACTCGGTTAAGGTGGTAAAACTCGGTTAAGGTGGTAAAACCAAAGGTGGTATTTCATATTAAAAAATAAGTTTCATATCTATTAGAATGGATAGTTTAATCAACTATTACATAAGAAATAAAAATCATCATAGAAATTATTTTTTTAAATTCTTTGGACATCAGCTTATCACCGTTAGGTTATATACTAAGTGGTTCTAGAGAGTAGAGAATGATTTACATTATATTCAATACAACCTTATAGTAAATTAATCAAACTGTAAAACCTTTTATTGATTACTAAATGTTATAGAATTCTTTTTCTTTTTTAATTTCTAAAATTCTAAAGGATTATTTATCTTTTGTACATTTTTAGAATCATTCTAGAGTCAATGTTATCAGTTCTTCATATAGGGTTTAAGATATTTTCATATATTGTCTATATGTTAATTGTGAATTTATTATATCTTAATTCCTAGAAAAGGGGATAGGTCTATCTCTGAATTAAGGCCTCGGGGGAAAAGGGTGTCAAATTTATAGATTAGTTCGGCTTCTTTTTTAAGTAATTTGCTTTCGAAGTCCCCTCCTCTCCAATCTCCTCTGACCTTACATATTCCCCAATATTTTAAATGCTGTAGATTATTTTTGTGGATCTCTCTAAAGTGTTTGTATAGGTGGGTGTCTAGATTCCCTTTTTCAATATTACAGAGATGTTCCCTGATCCTGTCACGTAAAAATCTGGTGGTCTCTCCAATATAAAATAAATCACATGAACATTTTAAAAGATATATGATACCTTTGTGAGAACATCTATTAATATCTTTAATTTTAAAATCTATAATTTTAAAATCTATATTTGTCCCTAGATTTTAAAATTAAAGATATTATAAGATGTTCTCACAAAGGTATCATATATCTTTGAGTTATCTTAAATAACTCCCTGTGCCTGAACACAGTGTTATCTATATAGCCCACGTGTACTTTCTGTCTCTTTGTGTTGAAAAGAGATTTAAAAAGCCTGTGATAAGAGGCAGCCCTCAAAGGCTTAGAAATTAGCATATGAGCCTACCTATGTTTAGTTTAAACTAAAAATACCAAGAGAAAAAAGCTAATTTGATGATAAAAGTAAATTGGAAAGTCAATTAAAATTACAAGTCCTATCTGAATAATGAAAGTTTAATTTATACTTGACTGTCCCTTTAAGTCTAAAATGACAAAAAATACTAAATTACAAAAAATAACAAACAAAATTATCAAAAATAAAAACAATTTCACCTAATCTATAAGCCCTATAAAAATACAAAAGCCCTCCCCAAAATATAAACACCCCTAGCCTACAATAAACTATCAATAGCCCTGAAAGGGGCCTTTTGTATGGCATTGCCCTAAAGAAATCAGCTCTTTTACCTGTAAAAAAATACAAAGACCCCCCAACAGTAAAACCCACCACCCAACCAACCCCCCAAAATAAAAAAAAACTAACTCTAACAAAAACCTAAGCTACTCATTGCCCTGAAAAGGCATTTGTATTGGCATTGCCCTTCAGCTCTTTTACATTGCCCTGAAAAGGGCATTCAGCTCTTTAAAAAAAAAAGCCCAAACCCTAATCTAAAAAAAAAACCACCCAATTTTTTTTCCAAAAAAACCTAACACTAACCCCTGAAGATCAACTTACATTTTCTGAAGTCCGAACATCCAGGCGGCGAAGTCTTCATCCAGGCAGCGAGATCTTTATCCATCCAGGAGGCATCTTCTATCTTCATCCAGGCGGCACAGAGCGTATCCATCCTTGAAGACATCCGTCGCGGAGCATCCTCTTCTTACAGTCGCCGCCGTACACTGAATCTTCAATGCAAGGGAGCTGTTTCAAAATGGCGTCCCTTGCATTCCTATTGGTTGATTTAATTCTTGAAATTCAAATCAGCCAATAGGATGAGAGCTACTGAAATCCTATTGGCTGTTCAAATCAGCCAAAAGGGTGAGAGCTACTGAAATTCTATTGGCTATTCAAATCAGCTAATTTCAGTAGCTCTCATCCTATTGGCTGATTTGAATTTCAAGAATTAAATCAGCCAATAGGAATGCAAGCAACGCCATTTTGAAATGGCTCCCTTGCATTGGAGATTGTGTACGGCGGCGGCCATATGAAGAGGATGCTCTGCGCCAGATGTCTTCAAGGATGGATCCGCTCCGCGCCGCCGGGATGAAGATAGAAGACGCCGCCTGGATGAAGATAGAAGACACCGCCTTAATGGAGATAGAAGACCTTGCCGCCTGGATGAAGACTTTGCCGACTGGATGAAGACATCGCTACCTGAATGTCCGGACTTCAGAAACTGTAAGTGGATCTTCGGGGGTTAGTGTTAGTTGTTTTTTTTTTTTTTAAAAGATTAGGGTTTGGGCTTTTTTTTAAAAGAGCTGAATGCCCTTTTCAGGGCAATGTAAAAGAGCTGAATGCCCTTTTAAGGGCAATGGCCATACAAATGCCATTTTCAGGGCAATGGGTAGCTTAGGTTTTTTTTTGTTTTAAATCAAAGCTTTTTATTAAGGTATTTAGCAATACAATAGTCAAAACATTACCACCTGCATGTCATCTACACATCATGTTAATTGGTATTTGTAAAAATTAAAAGAAGATAAAACATATAAGAGTAGCCTCAATATTAACATAGCACATTATAGAAGTATGACTCTTAATAACCAGGTAGTCAAGCATATACATAAAGATCATAATGTGTGTGAACAATTATGAAAAACTACTGTTTCAGTTCAAGCCTGACCTTCTATAGTTCTGGTACATCTCACACATGCACTATGTAAGACATATGATGATACCTTAGGTTCTTATTTTTATATTATTACCGTTACCGTAGTACCTCTTTATCAGGGTAAACTGTCTGTCGCGATCGCTCAGCTGCTGATCGCTTTCTGCTGCCTCTGTCTCAGCGCGGTAGCGCTTTCTTGGTTGCTTAGCAACCCTGTTCCTGTCGGCACTTCTGATGACGTCAGGAGGCCTTCTTATTCCGGCGTCTCCTCTCATCGGTGCCTGTTTGTTTTCACTCGTTGGCTAAGTGAGTACAAGAGATATCTGTGTTATTCTGAACCTGTGCCTTCTTATCCTGAACCCTGAACCCCTACCTGCCTGATTATATCGTTGCTGGACACTGTTTACCTGACTACTCTATTGGTTAACCCCTTCCTGCCTGATTACACGTTGCTGGACATTGCTTACCTGACTACTCTATTGGTTAACCCATACCTGCCTGATTACACGTTGCTGGACATTGCTTACCTGACTACTCTATCGGTTAACCCATACCTGCCTGATTACACATTGCTGGATACTGCTTATCTGACTACTCTATTGGTTAACCCATACCTGCCTGATTACACGTTGCTGGACATTGCTTACCTGATTACTCTATTGGTTAACCCATACCTGCCTGATTACACGTTGCTGGACACTGCTTACCTGACTACTCTATTGGTTAATCCCTATCTGCCTGATTACACGTTGCTGGACATTGCTTGCTTGATTACTCTACTGGTTAACCCCTACCTGCCTGATTACACGTTACTGGATATTGCTTGCCTGACTATTCTATTGGTTAACCTTACCTGCCTGATTACACGTTGCTGAACATCGCTTGCCTGATTACTCTATTGATTAATCCTATCTACACGAAGTTTCTTCTCCTGACCCTGCTGTGCCATCTTCCAGTCTATTACTGTGAGTATATTATACTACAGCTGTCGCAGGGTCAGGTCCTGGTATATACTCACTGTGCTAGGGTGTTATTAACCTCATTCTAGCATTTGGGTCTAACTCTGGACTATACCTATCCTGACACTGTCTAGTAGAATGATACTTTGACCTGGAGAATTTAGAATAATTACCAATATTGTGAGAGGTACAGTTCTCAATTATATAACAATTATCCTCACTTGCTAAAAGTGTTATTCTTGAACCTAATCCTCCCATTGATCTAGAAGAAAGAAAGGAGTGAAAATGAAGAAACCAATCGTAACCAGTATATTCTCATAACATTCTGATGTGAGAGTAAGTATAATGGTTAGTGGCCCAGCATATTATAAAGTGAAATTAACTTAAAAACACCAAAACCAGTATGGAGTCCCTATGCACATGTCTCAGGAAGCCTATAATGCTTACTAGAAGGCTCCAGAAAATTAAAGTTGAAGGTAAAACAAGTAAGGTGATTATAAACAAGTAACTGTCTAATCTTTGTCGTAGCGTACAGTCAGCATATCTATGTCACCCAGAACCCAACTATAAAAGTTTACAGGAACAGACTTACTACTCCTGACAGATAATATAGTGTCCCAAAAGGATAAACATTGGTATAATCCCCATTTTCCACTCTAATACACAGATCTGGAGTTATATATAAGCAACATATATATTTTCTCCAACCATACCCAACTCAAGTTATGTATGCCAAGTTAAGGGATTTTTTAATTTTTAGGGAGATGAGCTGTCTGAACTCGTGGGGAGGTAAATGTTTTGACACCAAACTCTCAAGTATGGAAATGCGTATATATTAGGACACTACTTAATATTCCTCTAGGTCTCTATATTAACCCTACAGTCCCACTGCTCCGGCCGCCGACAGAAGGACCAGGTCTCAGATAAACAATCTCTGTAGTCTCCACTTGCTCACTGAGTTCACTCTGATTTGGGGAAAAGCCCTCTAACTAGCTGATGCAATTTCTATTCTATATGTTATCCCTAATGAGCAATCTATTCCCAGAGGTTGTAAAGAAAAAAGTGATCTAAATCATCTAGGGTAAAACAGCCCTCCAAATTAAGCATTATACGCACCCTCACAATAACTTACCTTGTTTGGGTGTAGGGTTATCTGAGAGCCATATACCAATCTTAGCAGTATGAGTACACCCCCAAAGGCTCAGTACAAAGTTTAGCTATAGAGACCTAAGTAACACAGTTCCCTATATCTTAACATGTAATATCGTTACTTAGCAAACCCTTAATGTACCATTTAATTTATCTCTCAAATTACATAAAACAGTGTAAAATATGTACAATATGCCTGAGCACACCCATACAGAGAATATATCTTTGTGCATATAAGAGCATAGAGTTATCATACTTAATTGCGGAACACAACTGTTCCAAGGCTGTTATCGTAACATGCTAGGGTTTTACAGTATGTTCAAACCCAAATGATGTATCTGTAGAAGGTCCGGGTAACTGTGCTGAGGAAAATGAGAGCACAGATCAAAAAGAGAAGCAATAATAAAAAACAAAAGTCCACAACCAACTCGTATGCCATGACAGTTCCATTCAATCTGCTTATGCACCAGACCCAATTCAGTGAAACCAGGATGGCCTCCACCTGGATCCCATGATAGAGCTCTAACAGGCAGTAAAATGTGAGACCACTGACCGTGGTAAACAGCCCACATTTCCAGTGCAGGAATACGCCCACTGTGCTGTTTCAAGAGACTGTGAATGCTTTGCTGCTTCATACTAACTGGCCACCTCGGGAGTACAGGTAGGAGAGAGTCAGATGGGCCCATCCCACTCGGGCGGACTTTCTTCTTGTGGAGATCCAGGGGAGAGTGGAGATCCTCCTTCGGAGCTAGATGTGCCTCTGGTTTAGCGCTATTGTCCGGTTTGGACAAGAGTGGGCCCTGTCTCAGCTGCGAGAATGGTGGATCTGCATCAGCCCTACTTGTCTCCAGCAGCAATGTATGAGCCTCTCCCACATGCTCCCGCAAGTCAGACCTCCCCCATCCAGTCTGGGTAGCAAATACGGGTTCCTCAGTGTTAGTGGTTAGGTATGTACCTCTGATCTCAGAGGTAAGCAGATCCGTGTGGGAATCCACTCGTTCTGTTAGTGCGACAATGAGGACTTGCTTCTTGTGGGGATCCAGGGGAGAGTGGAGATCCTCCTTCGGATCTAGATGTGCCTCTGGTTTAGCGCTATTGTCCAGTTTGGACAAGCGTGGGCCCTGTCTCAGCTGCGAGAAGGGTGGATCCGCATCAGCCCTGCTTGTCTCCAGCAGCAATGTATGAGCCATTCCCACATGCTCCCGCAAGTCAGATCTCCCCCATCCAGTCTGGGTAGCAAATACGGGTTCCTCAGTGTTAGCGGTTAGGTATGTACCTCTGATCTCAGAGGTAAGCAGATCCGTGTGGGAATTCACTCGTTCTCTTAGTGCGACAATGAGGTCTCTGATGACCGACGCCATAATATTTGTAGATTGTGCAACAGGGTCACCTCACTTGTAGAGTATTGGTGTTAGCTACCGACAGTTGTATGCTGGGAATGTCAGCAAATTAATATCGCTTTACTCGATTAGTTAAGTAACCAAGGGGGGTTAGGTAAATGTGCAGTGAAGTCGCAGCCTATATTCTCAACTATCCCGGTCAGGTTCCAACTAGTGCAAATATGAAATTGAGGGTATCGGTCAGCTCCTTGGTTTCTCCTCCATTGATTTTTCAAAGTTATAGAGATAGATGTCTAGTTGGAGAGGAGATAAACAATAGATTATTATAAGGGCTTGAAGAGCTTTTCAATTATGCTGCCGATCATGGCCGCGATCAGGACACGCCCCGAATAGCTTAGGTTTTTATTAGTTAGGTTTTTTATTTATTTTTTTATTTTATTCTATTTTATTTTTTTTACAGGTAAGAGCTTATTTCTTTAGGGCAATACACTACAAAAGGGTATTTTTTTTAGTAGTGTTAGTTTTTTTTAAATGTGTAATTTTGTTTTTTTAATTGGTAGTAATTTTAATTTTAGTATAATAGTTTAGTATAATAGTTTAGTATAATAGTTATGTTAGGTTAATTGTTAGTTTAAACTTATTTATTTTTTATTTCACAGGTAAGTTTTTATTTATTTTAAGATAGGTATATTGTAATTTTAATATAAAGTTAGGGGGTGATAGGTTTAGGGGTTAATAGTTTAAAATTATTAGTGGCAATGTGGGGGGGCTGGCGGTTTAGGGGTTAATAGATTTATTTAGTAGTGGCAATGTGGGGGCTGGTGGTTTAGGGGCTAATAGGTTTAGTTAGTTTTGGCGGTGTCGGGGAGCGGCGGAATAGGGCTTAATAACTTTATTATAGTGGCGGGGATGTGGACGGGCGGCAGATTAGGGGTTATTAAGTTGTAAATAGTGTTTGCGATGAGGGAGGGCCTCGGTTTAAGGGTTAATATGTAGTTTATGGGTATTAGTGTACTTTGTAACACTTTAGTTATGAGTTTTGTGAAACATTTTTGTTACACAAAATCCATAACTACTGCTTTCAGATGTTGGAATGGATCGTGTCGATATAGACTGTAACGCAAGCATTTTAGCCTCACCACACAACCTGTAATACCGGCGCTATGGAAATCCCACGCAAAAACGTAATTTATTTTGAGTGCGGGACTGACGTTGCGTTACAAACTACAATGCTTGCAGTATAGCTTTACCGACAAGACTCGTAATGGCTGCGTTACTGGTTTTACGCTGAAATGGCCAATTTTTCAGCGTTAAAACCGCAACGCACAACTCGGAATTTAGGTGATTATCTTTTATTAATAAAGCTCTCGATAATAGGCAGCACTGTAACATTAAGTATACACTTATGGAGTACAATAATAAGAATACATTTACATAAATCCTAAGGGTAGAGGGCCTTGCCCTTGAGTCCCTGTAAGCTGTAAACCATCATTACATAAAATGATCAACAGGACAGGTGGGCTCGTGAGATTACATTATAAAGGAAGTACATGGGGAAGTTAAGGGAGAGGTAAAAATAAGCAGTGGAAACATCTTAACATAAGTTGTACACATCCTTGAATAGATATGTTTTTAACCTCTTAGTGACCAGACCATTTTTTTATTTTCTTACCGTTAAGGACCAGGGCTGTTTTTACATTTTTGCGGTGTTTGTGTTTAGCTGTAATTTTCCTCTTACTCATTTACTGTACCCACACATATTATATTATATACCGTTTTTCTCGCCATTAAATAGACTTTCTAAAGATAACCATTATTTTTATCATATCTTATAATTTACTATAAAAAATAACACCCATGCTAAATAGTTTCAAAATACCCAATGTTTACATGTTCTTTGTTTTTTTTGCAAGTTATAGGGCAATAAGTACAAGTAGCACTTTGCTATTTCCAAACCATTTTTCCCCCTGAAAATTAGCAATAGTTACATTGTAATACTGATATCTGTCAGGAATCCCTGAATATCCCTTGACATGTGTGTGTGCATATATATATATATATATATATATATATATATATATATATATATATATATATATATATATATATATATATATATATATATATATATATATATATATAGGATTAGAATGAAGAAAAACGAGGAACTCCCAAACTCTATTCCAAAGTGGGTAATTTATTAAGCAGACAAGTGAGAGACACAGTCACAGTGTGCAGGGTTGGATCTGACGCGTTTCCCGCATGCTCACATGCGCTTCATCAGAGATCTACAGGTGTTCACCTGTTGTCAGGTTAAATACTGGTGTTAGCCAATAGTGTGTAAGTAAAACCTAATTAGTGTTATGTGAAAAATATTAAGTGCAAGTAACAAAGTTAAAATATATGTAAGACTTTCAAAAAGATAAGTGTTATTAGGTGGTAGTGTGGTTGACAATAAATCTATGTCTTAAAAATTGGCATAACTATATATTTCTAATGGTAAGGTTTAAAAGTGATAAAGTATTCCTAAAAACTAAATAGAAGATATGATTATTATATTATACATAAGAGAAAAAGCACAACAATGTTCAAAACCACTGCAGCGGTAAGCTGAATGATAATGAAAATCATTTTTTTTTTTTTTTAAATTACAGTTGTAACATAAAAGACATATATTTAAGCACAAAAATAAAGTAAAAAAAGAGTAAAAAAAGTAAAAAAAGGAACAACATGTTGTTGAGAAAAAAGGAAAATGAATCTTTTTCACAAATGGCCACTACTGGGCACTATCCAAGATCTAAAAAATAAATGTTTGGATGCTGCCTGAGTATATTGATTATTTGCTTCAATTTTCATGAAAAAGGACAGAGCAGCAGCATTAGTAGTCATAATTAATGTGATACTTAGATAAATGTGAGATATGATGTTCCTGCCAACCTAGGTAGCAAAGAAATGAATGTTGTGAATACTCGCTATCCTATAAGAGAGGATCTCTACTGGTTCTTGAGTTCCTAAATGATAGAGAAATGATGTAAAAAGAAGGTAAGCAATATTGGGGACAATTCTAATTTGGCGTATATGTAGTGAATACTTGTAGACTGCCTCTTGTAACCCAATCCTAGGTGAACCTTAGGGAGCTAACTAAGTTATACATCAAGGAGCTATTAGACCTATGATGGTGGTAACATCCTATGGGTCTAATATACATATTAGACATTTATATGTAAAAATAGATACTATCTAGGGTGGAACACAAAGATTGTGCTGGAATGCTTTAAAAACTATAATAGACTAATAATAAAAGAAAAATAAAATAATAACGATTGTTGTGATAGGAGGTATAACTATAAAGTAAACCTATATACTAAAGAAATTAAAATGGTAATGAAAATAAAAATAAGAATAAAACCGATGAACACTCATTGATTAATGTATGTTGTGTTTAAATGTGCCAAGGGAAAATAGAGCTACCTGCAATGATTGAAAGGGAGGAAATGGAGGAAACAGCCTCTGACAGGTAAATTATTTCTGGTGACATTGAGAAGGGGACTTATAAGTTAGTCTATAAATAAGTCAAGGTCTTGCCTCATATTAATGCATTTTGGGCTCTTAGTCTGTAGAGTGAAGATCCAAAAAGCTTCTTTCCTCTGAAGTTTGCTAATTCTGTCACCTCCTCTAATGTCCTTACCTATATGATCAATGCCTATAAATGAAAAGAAATGTTTAATGTGTGTGCCATGGGATCGAAAATGTTTGGCCACCGGTGTTCTAGGAACTTCCTCTTCGAGTGATAATAGATGTTGTCTAATACGATCCTTAAGAGGGCGTGTGGTAAGACCTACATATTGTAGGAGACACTGTTGGCATGTAATTAAATAAATTACAAATTGGCTAGTGCAATCTATTCTTTGTCTAATTGGGAAAGTTTTTCCTGTAGTTGAGGATGTAAACTGGTCACTCTTTTTGGTATAGTTACAACTTTTACATATGCGTCCACATTTGAAAAAGCCTGAATGTGGAGTTAACCAGTTAGTATTATGTTGAGGTTTCAAAGTAAAACATTTTCTGACTTTGTCTCCTACTGTGGGGGCTCTTTTAGCCACACATTTTATTTGCTGTCTAGTTATGTCTTTAAGTTTGTAGTCACTTTGTAAAATGGGTAAATATTTGTGTATTATTTTACAAACGTCTTCATACTGTCTACTGTATTGGGTGGAGAAGACAATTTGTTTGATAGGTGTGTTCTGTCTGTCACTGGTACTTTTATTTTTTCTGTTAGAGCTAGCAAATAGTGTTTGTCTATCTATTTTACCAACCTCTTTTGCTGTTTTTATCTCCACAAGTCGGGTAGTAATTTGATCAGCTTGATCTTTATACTGTTGAAAATTAGAACAATTCCTCTGGGCTCTTATATACTGGCCCTTTGGTATGCCTCTTATGGTATGTTTTACATGGCATGAATC